>NC_022018.1:53798761-53799209 GCF_000317375.1 Microtus ochrogaster
ATATATATTATTTGCTTATTGAACTATTGGAGCTCCCTGGCTTACAAGCCCAGCTGCGGCACAGACCAATCTGCCTCATGTACCTAGGTTCTCAATTCTGTCCTGTTCTTTTGAATTGTTTGTCTATGGCTTTAGCTCTATAAAGTATCTAAATCCCTGGCAAGCTAATCCTCCGCCTGTACCAATCCTAACTGTTCTTTGTCCATTCTTCTTCCACATGAGCTTCTGAAGATCAACTTGTTATATTTACAAATTCAAACTGTTGGTTGGAGCACTGACTCAACACAGTGACAGTGCTCAGGCCTTTGTGGACCACAGGTGATTAGCATCTACTTTGCATACACCCAGGCTAAGCCCTCCCCCTGGTCCCCATGTTTGAGTGCAGAGCTGTGCCAGCAGTCTTAGCATCTGCAGAATCTTCCGGGTTCCCTTCCTCCCTGGGAATTCC
>NC_022018.1:53799491-53824845 GCF_000317375.1 Microtus ochrogaster
TGCCTCCTGAGTGCTAGGATTAAAGGCATGGCCACCGCAGTCTTAGACCAAAGAGTTCTAACATGGGACAGCAAAATAGGATGGCACGGAAAACCTTGATGAACCAGAAATTATTTTGTTTTAGAGTAAAACTCCAACTTAATTAAACATAAGACTGGATGGATTTTTCAAAGCCACAGGCAGTACTCACTACACAAAGATGTCTGCCTATTTTGTCATATTTGCTTCAATTTTATATTCATAAACAAATACATTGAAATCGAGGGAATAACACTTGTGGCTCGGGTAGTAGTAGTACGTGGTGTTGTGCAATGCGGACATTAAGCTGGTCCCGAAGGATGACAGCTCTATTGTGGCTTTCAAGTTCAAGTGCAAATTTGAATTTTATGCAGAAGTTCTGGCTTTACTCTTATTTTTTACAATAGTGGGAGCTGATGTCATCAGTTACAAGCAAGCAAACACTTTTGTTTTTTACTTCCCTGTCTGAAAAAAGATGCAGCATTTTCTTTAATAAGGTTTCCTTTTTATATTTCAATAAGGAAACCACATAACCTTTTCTTAAACAAAATGACCAGGATGTGAATGAAGAAGAAAATTTAATCATTTAAATTTATTTATTTAAAGCAAATCCCCCGATTTTGAAATGGAGACTCTGCTGTTTTTGCTTAGAAGGCTGTGCAAACAATTCATCTGTTAAATTTATATGTGCAGTTCAACAATGTTCCCCACTGGAAACGAGCATTCCCACGGCAGATTCCAGGGGAAATTAAAGCCTCAAATTCTTCCCGTAGCTTGTTTCTCTCTTCATCCCACCATGATTTATAGCTGGTCCCCTCACGCCCTCCTCTCCAGCTCCACAGGTTTGCTTTAGACAGTTCCTTAAGCCCTCATCAGGAGGCTTTTCTTTCTTTGTCTTCTCTTTCCAAGTCAAGTAGTCTCCTGAGTGTTTTCTGTAGCCCCTCCTCCCTTTTGTTTGAATTGCCTTCAGCTGAGATGAGTTTCACCATCCTGGAGTGACTCTTGCCATTGAGATTCTTTACCAAAAGATCAACTGGCCTCTCTGTGAAATGCGCTGGCCTTCTCGGTGGGAGCCTGATGAACTCCAGTTAAGATGGTGTCGATGTTCACAAACGCATCCGACTGACCCCATCCATAAAGACTGACTTCTACTACCTACCCTCTGGTAATGAAAGCAACTGTGACAGTTATTCATCGTCAAGTTCTGGGTTCTTCTGGGTTGCACCTTGCTCTTTATTTCTTCTGGGTTGCACCTTGCTCTTTATTTCTTCTGGGTTGCACCTTGCTCTTTATTTCTTCTGGGTTGCACCTTGCTCTTTATTTCTGTCTCGGTCTTGGACTCATCTGTAAGGACACCACACGCTCTCTTCCTGGGGGACTTTTCCAACAACTCCCCCAAAGCAGAAGCCATGCTCGGTGCCCTGGGAGCAGACAGGAAACACACCTTCTAGGGTGACAGTCTCACCACTTAACCCTGGCTGACCTAACACGTTATGTAGACCAGGCTGGTCTTAACCTCACAGAGCTCCTCCTGTCCTTGCTTCTCAAGTGCTGGGATTAAAGGAGTGTGCCACCACACCTGGTCTCCTTAATTTTTTAAAAAAGCTAGCAAAAAGGATTTTTGAGTATTTTTCACATAACTAACCAATAACATCAGGGTATTTAACCTTTAGTCGTTGCACAGTACGTACATAGATCCAAACACAGCAATCCATGAACAAGCTTTTATTATGTAAATTATGCAAAAGTATTATGTAAATTATGCTTTTATTTTGAAGATGGAAAATATTTGAGGGGATTGAAGAGATGGCTCAGCAGTTAAGGCTCTTAGGCTTTTCAGAGGACCTGGGGTCAATTCTCAGCCCCATGTGGTAGTTCACAGTTGTCTCTAACTCTAGATCAGGAGATCTGGTGCCTTCTTCGAGTGTCCTTAAGCACCAGGCATGTACATGGTGCACAGACATACAAGCAGACAAAACACTCATTAAAAAATAATAAAATCTAAAATAAAGCTTTGAAAAGAATTCTGATATTTTACTTCTTACAGCGTGGCTCTTGGGCTGTTTGCAGCTGTTTTCTGTTCCAGGGAGCAGAGCTTTGTTTCTGTTCCCCGTGTCTGGGGAGGTGAACTACCAATGGCTGCAGTTTTAAATGGTTATTGTGGGAAATGACCTGAACAGACTCTGGCTGCACAGTCCACCTCACAGCCCTTAAACACGCTGCTTTGTCACCGCCCTTCTGTGATGCATGGCTGTACTCTGATGCTGCCACGCAGTGGGCTCTGCTCTTGAGGGGAGATGCCTTTCTCCTTCTCATGCTGTCTGGTCTGCCTTCCTAAAGCTGTTCCCCAGAACGTGAGTCAGAGAGAGACCTCTCCTCTGGAACATTCTGTATGGGAACTGTTCCTTGGCTGTTTGCTAGAATTCCTGGCAAAACCATCTGCTCCTGGCATTTTGTGTCACATTGAGCAGAGCAGCATTTAAGCCATGCATGCCATTTCTTCAGTATTTTAAAATCGGTTTTGATTTAATCTTTAAAGTTTGTCAACTTACTTTCTCAGAGGTAATTATGTTTTTTTATGAGTTTCCTTGTTGTTGCTGTGTTATTTCTCTCTGTCTCCCATACCTCTCTCTCCTACCTGTCCCTCTCTTTTTCTGGCTTTTTTTCCCTTTATATTTTGAGACAGGATCTCAATTTGTAGCCTAGGCTAGCCTCAAACTCAATCCTGTTCAGACTTTGAAGTGTTAGACTTAGAACTATGAACCATTACCTCCAGTTGTAGATGAAGTGTCTGTCCTGCCTGCTCCATAGCCGTTCAGTCCCAAAGAAACACACAGAGACTTATAGTAATTATAAACTGTTTGGCCTATTAGCTCAGGCTTATTGCTAACTAGCTCTTACAACTTAAACTAACCCATAATTCTTGTCTATGTTTACCCATGTGACTTGGCACCTTTTCTCAGTGCAGCATTTTCATCTTCCTTCATCTGCATCTGGGTTCCTCTTCCCAGAATTCTCCTAGTCTGGTCACCCCGCCTACCTTCCTGCATGACTACTGGCCAATCAGCATTTTATTAAACCAATAAATGGGACAAATCTTTACAGAGTACAAGAGCATTATCCCACATGTAGTGGCATTTCATTTGTATTTTAATAAATAAAGACTGCCTGAAGATCAGAGAGTAAAACAGTCCCACTGCTCAGCCTTATAGACCAGGCAGTGGTAACAGACACCTTCAATTCCAGTCACCACACTAGTTACCTTAGAAACTGGGCTGTAGTGATGCTCACCGTTAATCCCAGAACTAGGGAGGATTATAAGACGGGAGGAGACACATCTCAGACTCAGTCTCGTTCTGAGATTCCTGGAGGCAGGATAGCTATTTCAGACTGAGGTAGATGCAAGAGCCAGTGACTGGCTGCTTTGCTTTTCTGACCTTCAGGTTGTCTGAATTTTATTAACTGTGCTTCACCCAACTTAGTATTTTCCACTTTTTACTATTTGTTTTCTAAGACAAGGACTCTAGCCCAGGCTAGCCTCCAACTCTCTCTATAGTCAAGGATGATGCTGAACTCCTGAGCCTCTATATTCTGCATCACAGGCCTGGGCTGCAGCCCTCCTGCATTCACAGTTCTGTGCCATCTTCATCCTCAGTGCCGCTTACCTGCGTCTTCTTGGCTGCTCCAATTCCTGCCCCACCTGCACTTTTTTTAAAGTTATATATATGAGTGCTTTGTCTGCACGTATGGACATGCGCCATATTTGCAGCACCCTCGCAGACCTGACAATTGAAGTCACAGATGGCCGTGAGCTCCCAGGAGGGCGCTGGGGATTGAACCTGGGTTCTCTGAAAGAATAGCCAGCACTCTAACAGTCTCTTCAGCCCCTAAGCTGGTCTACTTTTTAAGGCTTCACGAAGCCTAGTAGACTTGTCAGTCCCTTAAATGCTATATAATAGTGTGT
This sequence comes from Microtus ochrogaster, assembly GCF_000317375.1. Taxonomy (NCBI): domain Eukaryota; kingdom Metazoa; phylum Chordata; class Mammalia; order Rodentia; family Cricetidae; genus Microtus; species Microtus ochrogaster. The sequence goes on from NC_022018.1 coordinate 53,803,474, forward strand.
ATCTCTATTCAGATCAATGAGTTGCTTTTGTGTTTGCTGCTTTGCTCATTAAGTTTGGACATTTCTTCTCCAATCCAAGAATTTATTTTTCTCTAAATACTAGTGTGCTGGTTGATTTCATTGAAAACTTGACACAAACCTAGAATTATCTGTGAAGAGGAACCTCAATTGAGGAAATGCCTCCTTTTGTAGGCAAGTCTATATGGCATTTTCTTGATTAATGGTTGATGTGGGAGAGCCCAGCTCACTGTGGACAAGGCACTTCTGGGCTGGTGGTCCCAGCTTTAATAAGAAATCAGGCTGAGAAGCTGTAGGAGTAAGCCAGTAAGCCGTGTCCTCCACGGCCTCTACTCCAGTTCTGCCTCCAGGCTCCTGCCTCAGCTTTCCTCAGAGGACTGTGACTGAGGATATGTAAGCCAAATAAACCCTTTCCTCCTAAATCACTTTTTGGCTCTTTAGCAGAGCAACATGAACCCTGAAGCAACTGTTCCACTGCGTCCCAGAAGTTTTGATATTTAACGTTTTGGATGCTGTATTCTACTACATAGTTCAGTAGGTCTATTTTTGAAGCCTTGGGTTTTTGTATCAAAGATCCCCTCCCTGAGAACCCATGAATGCTCCAATATCTTCTATAAAATGTTCCTGCAGAAATGGATGGAGCTAGAAAACATCATTTTGAGTGAGGTAACCCAGACACAGAAAGACAATTATCACATGTACTCACTCATAGGTGGTTTTTAAACATAAAGCAAAGAAATCAGCCAACAAACCACAATCCCAGAGAACTTAGATAACAACGTAGACACTAAGACTTACATAGATAAAATCTACATGGGAAGTAGAAAGTAGAAAAAGACAAGATCTCCTGAGTAAATAGGGAGCATGGGGACCTTGGGGGAAGATTAAAAGAGGGAGGGGAGAGGCAGAGAGGGGAGCAGGGAAAAATGTAGAGCTCAATAAAAATGTATAAAAAAACAAAACAAAAAAGATTAAAAAATAAAATAGAAATTCCTATTTTGCTAAAGCAAATATGGTCCCTTATTTCCTGGTAAAAGAATAAAAAGTATAGAAGTAAAATAAAAAAAGAATTGTTCCTGCAGATCATGCATGTGGCTTCGAATCTTGTCTAGGTTCTCTGTCACACACACAACAATGCATAAGTACCCAGGTAGCTGATATTGTGCTGCAGGGGAACGCTGTAGGCGGAAGGTCCACACAGAACCCAGGCACTAACTTCTCCACACATTTCCTACCTACAGGTAGCTCAATCACAGGTGCAGAGCCCAGAAACAGAGGTTCAACTGCCACCATCTTTACACCCTCCACACCGCGAGTCTTTCAAACCCCATCACTATCAGAGCCATTTAGAAAATCGCCTTGCAGTTCGCAGCTCTGTGAGGAAATGACTTCATGAACGGCAGCGTTTTACCCTCATAGTCCACAAGGACTTGAAAATCATTGCTTCTTCCAGGTGTGTGTGTGTGTGCGCGTGCATGTGTGTGCACGCAAGTGTGTGAGCGCACAAGTGTGTGCACAGCTCTAGAGCTACTGGTGTGTGCAGCAAGACCGGCTTTTTACATGAGTGCTGAGGACAAACACAGAGCCTCATACTTGAGTGGAAAGCACTCTTGGCCCCTGAGCAGGCTGCTGCCATGGTAGGAACTAACATTCCTCCCATTTATTTATTATAAAAAGGTGAGGAAATAGGAAGGGATAACAGGAGAGGCAGGAATGGGGGTGCAGTGTTCTCTAGACTGGTTCCTGTTGTCTGGGGCCATCATCATCTTTGGGGGACCCGAGAGAGCTGAGATGCTGGACAAATCCCGGGGTAGATAGCTGGCTGTTTCACTTGCTGTCGGGGCTCTGTAAGACCCTCTGGTGCTGGGATCTAGGAAAGTGCAGGCCTCGCTGAAGCAGTCTGAAAGGTTGGACCACCGGGGGTAGCCATTTCGAAGCTGTCTGGGATGCAGACTTTGTGGAGACCTGGCAGGATGCGGGCAGAGGAGAACATAAAGTTAAGAAGTTTAGAGGGAACTTTTCTCTTAGGTCCCGGTAATTGAGGGAGGGGCGTCCCAAGATCAGGGAAAGGTGGGGAGGTCCCACCCTCAGGAACAGGCATAGGAGGGACAGTACTTATCTGGAGTCCATTTGAGCTGTGCTGGGCTTACAACAATTTTCCTGTTTTTGAGTCATAGGGCACCCAAAATTATTCTGGTTAAAAGCATTAACACTCTTTTCGGGTCTTCATAGGATGGACAGACGTTTTCAGCACAATGAGAAGCACTTCTAAGTCTATCCTTGAAAAACAACCAATGGGCATTTAAAATCTGGAGCGTGTAACTATTCTAACAGTCATGGGGCTCTGCAGGGCGGGATTAACAGGTTATCAGAATTCCACTGGCGAACGTTAAGACTATGAACTTTTAGAATCCTAATGAAACAATAACTTAGCGAGGGAAAGAAATCTGAAATATTTCATTCTTTTATACAGCTAACTCACTTTTTTAAAAAAAAACACCATTTAAGCTTCCAAGTCCTTCAGCCTTTATAACTTGCATTTTAAACACAAGAGAACTGAGAAGGCAGCTGAAGCCTTGGTTGCTGCTGTTAAACCGGCAAAGCTATTGCCCGCCTGGTCGTTAGATATTGTCATATCTGAGGGGGATAAATTTCACCCGAGAGAGCAGAAGTTCAGACCAAGCAGATTCTGAATCTATTAAAAATGACAGACTTACTGGCTCCCTAGACAGATGCCCTAGGTTCCTCCATGGCCACTGGGACAGAGGTCCCAGGGCAGCATCAGTCTTCTGCTGCCAGGCCAGAAGATCTGCCAGGCACTCCTGTGGAGTGGGGGTAGGAACCAACCGACTTTGTCTAGGCAAAGTGGGGTAATCAACTCCCCAATGTCTTGCTCTCCCACAGTCTGGGCAGGATCTGAGCAGCAGTTAAGGTGAAAGGTAGTCCCCCACCCCAAGTGACCAGTGTTGCCACATTTAAAGCACACTCCAGGTGGAGGGTCTTTGTTCCCATCCATCTTCTCTGGAGACGATAGGGGTGGTTGCCAGGAGCTGGCATGTCTCTCTATCACAAAAAATAAATAAATAAACAAACAAACAAATAAATAAATAACTTTTTTATTAAATACTTTAAATGCCATGTTCTGAAGATCTTTGAAGCAACTGAGGACCATCTACCTATTTGGTATCTCTGAATGGAAAACTTTGTTTGTTTCTAGTTACTTGGGGTTTTTTTTAATTTATTTTATTTTTTTAATTTATTATGTGTGTAATATTCTGTCTGCGTGTATGCCTGCAGGCCAGAAGAGGGCGCCAGATCTCATTACAGATGATTGTGAGCCACCATGTGGTTGCTGGGAATTGAACTCAGGACCTCTGGAAGAGCAGACAATGCTCTTAACTGCTGAGGCATCTCTCCAGCCCCTTCTAGTTACTTGTTTTAAGCTTAAATTTGAAAACGCATAGAGGGGGCTAAGTAAGGCTTATCCCTGTAAGTAATTATTTAGTACTAAGCATGACTACAATTAAAGAATTTAATTATCTACAAGATGACTATTAGCTTGTGTTCTTTAGCAGTCTACAATAAGTTAGCAGCGTTCAGAAGACTAGGACTTTACATTCCGTTCCATTTAATGTGACCACCCGTTAACTTGCATTTCTTAACTATCCTTAACCGTTTACAATAAGTTGGCAGCTTTTATAAGACTAGGACTTTATGTTCTGCCCCTGTTAAGTTTAGCCTTAAAAATAATGATTTTGAATTGAAGCTCTTCTAGTATCAAAATAAAACTTTTTAATCATAGATAATGGGCTCAATAAAAAATCCAAAATAATCACTCCATGGGTGAAAACAGAACAAGTTTGTTCCAAACTGCTAAGGCTGTTCCCTGAGAAGACAAGGAAAAGTGACAGGGGAAAGATCCCCAGGGCCAGATGGGAACAGGAGAAAAGGGGGCCTGTGAGATGGGTGGGGCTATGAGCAGGGACTGAGGGAGCCCAGAGGCCAGCACTGCCCTTGACAGGCCATGGGGGTCCCTGCCCAAATGCAACCCCTTGAAAAAGGACTCTCTGGGGGAGAGGGAAACCAGGCAACCAGGCATTCCAATATAGAATATACATCTTATTTACCAAATACCTCATTTATCAGACATATGTTGCTACTGATCTAAGTTTTCTAGAAACTTGATGTTGGATACTTAGCAAAGACGTAAGTACTTAGGTGTAAATCTCTAAGTCATCTTTTGTTAATATGAATACATCTTTATAACCTTAAAATTTTATGACCATATAGAGTATATTCCAAACCAGAGTCGAATCATATACAATATGTTGTAACGAGTATAACTTAACATTTCTATCATCATACAAAAGTTAATACTAATCCAAAATATTTGAGACTTGGTGTTTTCTTAGTCTTAAAGAAGATACAATAAACAGAGCTCATTAGCATATGATATGTCTGCCAGCCATGTGGCCATCTACATCCTGATGAGGTCACCAGCCAAGCTAGAGGAGAGCCACGTGGCTGCTAATGAAAACATGTTTTCTAGACAATTGTTAGGTTATAAGCACATATATGCACAGATACATACAAGCAGTGTTAAATCCAGCTTATAGATATGGACATATACACATAATGAGTCAAAAATCCAAGTCCCTCTCTCTCTCACACACATACATATACATCTCAAATAGGAGCTGAAACACACACACAAACACACACACACACACACACACACACACACACACATATATATATGCCCATGTATAGAATTTTAATTATAAGTCTTTTGTTATAAGTTTAAAGCCAAATTGTTACAAATTATACAGATTTTAAACCATATCCAATGAGCAATTTACAAATCCTGAGATCAGAGTTTACAGTATAATCTTAAGATATTGTTATTTGTGAGAGCAGAGTGCAGAGAAATCATAGAGATATAAGGTCTTTAGGAGCGGGGAAGTAGAGCCTTAGAGGGAAGGGACTTTGGAAGTGTAGCAAGTTTAGGTATTAGCTATTTGTGGATCATTTGTTTATGGCAAATAGCAGTTGTTAACTATCTGTGGTAGTTTGGAAATCAAATTTGCCAGTTTTGGCCACTGAGACCAGAGTGTTGTAATCAAATCTGAACCCATGGAGGAAGAGAGAGAGGGTCACAAAGTGGAACACTCTGCAGGTGTGTTCCTCTAAGTTCCTAGAGAAAGTTGAGAGGGAAAACGAGCTGTAGGACTGCAGGCAAAAACAGAGACAGCATAGCGGGTCAGCAGGCTGGCTGCAAGGTGAGAAAGCACAGTGGGGCTGCAAGGTGAGAGTCAACACAGCAAGTCTGCAGGCTGGCTGCAAGGTCAGAAACAGCACAGAGGGTCTGCAGGCTGGCTGCAAGGTCAGAGACAACACAGAGGGTCTGCAGGCTGGCTGCAAGGTCAGAGACAGCACAGAGGGTCTGCAGGCTGGCTGCAAGGTCAGAGACAGCACAGCGGGTCTGCAGGCTGGCTGCAAGGTGAGAGAACACCAGGAGGAGCAGAAGAGTGGGGAGATGCGCACGTGGTCAGCAGGCCACAAGAGCCAGAGCCCCATGGAGAGAACAGCTGAACAGAGGGGAGCGTAAGCTTAAGCCGGCCTCCCAGGCTGCTGGGACAGGGGAGCGAGCAGAAGAGATGTCCACGTGGATGCAGCAGGCTGCAGAAGTCAGACAAGCACACGTGTGTCCACATGGAAAGTAACTCAGGAAGAATCGAACTCTAAAATTTGGAATTAGATTCACTTATGGACAGATGATCGGTACACACCTTCCTGAGGGTTAGATCAGCAGATACGGCAGGGAAAGCTGGTGTGTGCTGAGCAAGATGAAGCTGGCTTCTCTGACTCCCACACTGAAACAAACATACAGATAGGACATTCACGGAGTTTAGAGAGGGAGAGCCGACAGAAACAAGCAGGTCATGGTGCAAAGAAAAACAAAGAGTAAAGAATTCTTTCTCTGCTCCCCAAACACCTGATCCAAGGTATACTGAGGCCTGATTTAATTTGAAAGGAGTGGTCAGCGGTTCTCCAAAAGACATCCCAATGGGAGCAAGGAGGTGTGTGACACAATTCCCAAGGATGATCAGAGAGAAAGTAGAGCCTTAGGGGTCCCTGGGACTCAGAGGAGGACAAAACAAAGCAGGCACAGGCTGTTCGGTGCACTGTCACACAAGAACAGGGGCCAAGGGCTAATAGCCCAAGCAACACACAGTTGTCTGGTGCTCAGACTTCAGAAAAGCTGGGAGTGAAGGTTGTGCTCGGCAAACGAAGCCTCACACCCCGGGGAATGGTCAGAAATGGGTATCCCTGCCAGAGACCCAACTGCCGGTACTGAATGGAAGACAGAGCCATTGGTGAATGAGAAAGAAGATCTGTTGCAGGTGGAAGATTGCAGATCTGTTGCAGGTGGAGCATGCAGGTAGGATCCCAGCGTGGCCAGACCAAATGCCAGGAGAGCCTATTGAGTCTTGGCACCAATTAAAGGACAAAAGAAAAAAGAAAAAAAAGAAAGAAAGAAAGGCAAAGTGGGTGTCCCTCTCGGCGGGGCAGAGTTATTTATGTGTTACAAACCCACTTTTTAAGACATTGCCAAAATTCTGTGACACCATCATGAGGGAAAGTCAAACCCACACCCACAAGGGATGGTGACATTGCCGACCTATTTGTTCACCTCTGCTCAAAAGGCTCATGGGCCAAATTCAGTATGCAGGTGGGTAGGGCCCCATGACCGGTCTAGGCCAATGGGCTCTAAAGCCGAAACTCACCGAAGAATGGCTGACGGCCGACTGGGCCTTGACCTCCCTGAACTGCCGCTGGTATGTAGATTTCCAAGTTGGAGCTTCTTCAAGCTTATGGTTATCCGACAGTGAAACAGAGTTGTAACAAACAGCCCCCAGTTTCAGTGACTGACCAGGACACAGGCTTGCTGCTTCTTCTCTTAAATAGCCAGTTGATCAACCCACACCAAGATGATCTTGGTGACATGCCAAGATGTGCATCAAATGAAGTTCACCGAAGCATTGCTATGATGGTATAATTTTTACAACACCCTAAATGTCAAAAACTCAGAGCTAGTGAAGCAAATTACGGCCCACGAGAGAACACGGTAATAAATACTTTACAACAAAGAGGAGTGATATATTGAAGATCTTTAGTAGCAGTTGGGGAATTTTTTTTCCAATAAAAATGAGGGAGAAAGGCAGACGATGTGATCACATTTTTTGTTTAAAGCAACTGGCACACCCATAGAAAGAAGAGGTGGTGAGAGCCCCAGTCACGGCCGGGAAAGGCACGAGATGAGTGACAGAAAGACCACAGAAGGGGTGCAAGGGGTGGCGGTGGAACGCTGAGACATGCTGTTTTCACACAGCCCAGAAAAGGGAAGCGTGGTTAAAAGCCTTGGGAGCAGTGTGGGAATAAGAAAGGACTGGCTTTGGCTAGACCCTGTTGAGCAAGAGGTCTGCTGGGTGAAATCACGGTGTGGGCATCTCGCCAGCACAGCCCTTCTTCCTTTGTTTTCACCAACAATGAGGTCTCAGGTTACAGCCTTGCTAGCATGGTTGAAGATGGATAACAGAGGAGCGGCACTAACCACCCGGATGGATGTCCAAGAGTTGGCTCAACTTGACTGGATCTTAGGTGTGGGTCATGAGACGGTGCCATAAACCTCTCAGAGAACTTGGACTTGACGTCCCCCGGAGTTTGAAAACCCTGCCAGACCTTGGTTGCTCAGGAACATGATGTGCCGAGGGAGGGTGTTGGCTTCCAGACAAACAGGACATTTTCTAAATGATCAGGGCCTGTTCCAGGAAAAGGCCTGGAGAGGGGAGGTGCGGTAGATTGTGACGTTTTCAGAAGTGGCCATCAGGTTGATCAAAGCACTCTCCGTCTCAGTCACAGAGACAAGCTCCAGAGATTCCACCATTCCCTGTCTGGGGAAGCCCCTACAGCTACAAGGCTCTTTCTTCACCTTTGTGGGGTTTCCAGAGCCACCAAAGGGAGCATCTCCATCTCTGAACACCCTGGGCTGTAACACTCCCACAGAGATGTTGAAAGCCTAGTTAAGAGACCACAAAAGCCTTCAGGAGCCTCTCACAAGGGACTCTACCTTTGCTGAGGGGCTCTGAGTTCACTGAGTATAGAGAGTAGTGGAAGAGCAAATAAATCAGCCATCAAGAGTACTTGCTGGTCTGGCAAAGGACCCGAGTTCAGTTTTTAGGATCTACAGTGGTTCAAAATTGCCTATAACTCAACTCCAGAAGGGTACTGGACATCCTCTTCTGGCCTCTGCAGGCCCTGCACTCATGTACACACAAACCCATACACAGGCATATACGTTTATACATGTGTAGAATTAAATAACTCTTAAAGGGGAAAACAAAGGAGTCTTGAGCATATTAAGACAAGGAGGACATCTGAGAGAGATGGACAAAGAAAGGTAACAGGAAGAAGCAGCAGTTGGAAGCCTGTTGGGTCAGGCTCCCCGTAAATCAGTCATTTCCCACTTGTTGATCACGTGATAAATCTCTATCCAGCCACACTGGGTGGACTATGTGGGTGCCTGGCAACAGCATGCATCCAGTAGTAATAAAGGCTGCCACCCAATAGGGGATAGATTTACAAACTACAGTGATAAGGCTGGGGGACCTGGGCAGAACAGTGACCTTAAGCTAAGCCCTCAAGGACAAGAAATTCTGTGCTGTTCAACCAGGAACATAGTTTGAAAACCATCTGTACCTGGCTGCTCCTGGTTGTGAAGCAGTTCCTGGGAAAAGGGAGGGGTGATAATGAAACACCCCAAATGAGCTGCCCCATGCTATATGGTGATGCAGGGTGCTGCCTCCAGAGACATTGCTCACCACAGGAGTTCCCAGTTCTCTGACAACAGAGATGCTGGAGGAAACTTTCTGTCTCCGTTTATCAGATTATCCTTCATCAAGCAGTAGGCTTCCTGGTCTAGTCACATCATCAATTTAGTACTTGCAGAAACAGATGCCAAGACAGGGTTGAAATGCAAAAGATCCCAAGGACCACTTGGGATGAGACAAGAGGAGACAAGTTCCCAGAGCAGGAAGGCTTCCTACCCAGATCCAGGCAGAGATGAAGAGAGCAAAGATTAAATAGAAGCGCCTCTTCAGATACAACAAGGAAAAAAGTCCTCATAGCTCCATAGCCTGGTACAGAGACACATCTGGGCAGGGATGACCAGACTCCACTGTCAGTGGCCCCCATATGAAAAGGATGCAGCCTCAGCCTGATAGCTGCAGAGAAACCTGACTCCCAGCTGTACTCTTTACAGCTGGCCAGCTTGCCCAGCAAACAGCTGAGCAGGGTGACTCTGTGGCTGCCCCACAGGGCCCACCTTGTTTATTTGTCATCAAAGTGGAAACTGATGTTGCTTACAAAATTTGGAGAAGGAACTGGTTCAGGAAGGTTGTTGTAATAAGAACTTCATCTGTGGTCCCTATGGAGACAGATCTCTAGGGGTGCTTGGCAGGTTGGCAGACATCAAGGGTGAGGGAGACTTAGGCTTTGTACCACAGTATAATTGTTCTGATGCTTGGGAGAGAGGGGAGCCCCTCCCACCAGAGCTAAAGGCCTGCTCATGGTGCTACATCCACAAGACCACCCCTGTCTGAACAGGAGGCAGGCGTGCAGGATGTGGGCGTCCTCCCTGGAATGCAGCCTGCTGAGAGTGTTATTGTCCTGTGACCCTCTCCACAAACCTCATAGGACATGAGACCCAAGGAACCCGCTGTTCTTTGTTTCTGAGCCAGGAATCTCACTTTCTGCCAAGAGAGTATCTTTTAGCCTATTTACAAGTGATGTATTAGCCTGTACCCAGGAAACCACTAAAAGTTTCTCTAGCTTGTAAGCAGAGTAAGAATCTTAGCTCCCATCAAATCAGAATTCTTGGAAGGGTGAACCCTACATGAAGTCAGCCTTCCATAATTACAGGTTGGCAGGTCCAGCTGACTGTAGATCAAAAATAGATACCTGATAGTTACATCTCTACCGAACAGGCACAGAACTTCCAGAACTATGCCCTAGGTATGTCAGGTAGTAACAACTATTTGCACAGAATTTATAGTGTTATTGGACATCATAAGCAATTAAGAGAAGATTATTTTAAGCCTATGAAAAAGATAGTGTAACAGGAGTGTCCTTAGAGAGGCTGAGCTCCAAGAAAGTGGGGTCACCAGGCAGGATCTCTCCCTACTTTGGGGTTATTGTCAGGTCCCATTTCCTGAGCCATACTGAGGGAGATGAGGAGGTCTGGAACACAGTGGCCACCTCAACAACCTGACTGTAAATCACCAATATTTGTTTCAAATGGCAGTAGTGAAAGGCAGTCTTGGGATCTCATTTCTGGAGTTATTTATAGGCTTCATGTGACAGCTTAATGGACCAGATCACATTTTAATGCGGCAAAGCTCTTGGTCATAGGAGAGTCTGTCGAGAGGCCAATGTTTCCCTGAAGGAATGGCGTTTCCGTGAAGCAGACAAGCACAGGTGGCCCTTGACAAACACTTTATCAGAGCTCTGCTTCCTGGACACCGGAGAAGCAAGGCACACAGCCGGCACTAGCACACTTAGATCAGCTGACCCATGGCTCAGACTTGGCACCCCCGGTCCATCCTTTTCTCTTTTAAGCCCCATCATCTTCCACATAGCTTTTCTCTGCTGACGCAGAGTGGTGGTCCCATCTCTTCACCCACAAACACCATGCAGAATACCTGGGTGGAACAGCAAGGCTGATCTCACACGTGACTTTTAGAAAGTGGTGAGCTGAGCTGGCTGACAGCACCTCCGGTGAAGTGCTCGTGTAAATCCAATCCTCTGAAATAGCCAGGCTTGGTGGTGCACACTCGCGATCCCAGGGTTGGTGAGGGCAGAGGCAGAGAGGGATAAAGGGGCAGAGATGGGCAGAGAGAGGTAGAAAGGGGCAGAGATGGGCAGAGAGAGGCAAAAAGGGTCAGAGAGACAGGAAGATCCCTACAGCTCATTGGCTACTCAATGTACCTGCTTGCAGAGTTTCAGACCAGAGAGAGCCTATGTCAAAAATACAAAACTAAACCAAAACAGAAAAATTCTCAAGGTGACCAATTCCTGAGGACCACCATCACAGGTTCTTCTGGCCTCCATCTGAATGCACACATATGTACATGTGCACCCTACTACACATGAGCATGCACACATCTGTGTACACACACAATGTGAGCCAAGTATCCCATCTCAAAGTCCCCATCAGAAGAGGCCAAGCCCATCTTCTTGCTCTCTATACACTAGCTACTCCTTGCTGCTCCCCTGGGGAGGGGCTGCTCCACAGCCATCCTGAAGTCTGTGGCACATTTCCCTGAGTGGTCTGTTCCTCGATGTGGGGCCAGAGCAAGGTCAACTTAGGGTCTACACAGAAAAGCCTGTGAGGGGGGCTGGCAAGGGGACCTTCACGAGATGACTGACTGAACTTTTACCAACCAAGACTACAAGATTAGAAAATAAAGAGCCATGATATTGTTCTTCATGATCTCATTTTAAATGGCATCTCTACCGCTTTTCTGTTGATTTCTATTTGTAACTGATGACAGACTTATGTGTTTTTGATTGTGTTTCTCCAACATCATCATCTTGACAGAATACTTTCCCAGCAAAGACAAGACCCTGACATGGTCCTCTGCTGCTCACATAGAGTGTGATGCTCTAGGTGGCTCACATAGGAACCTTGGTATATCCATCTCACCAGAAGCCAAGGGTCTGAACATTTCAAACCCCTAGCGTGTCCCCTTTCCCTTTCATAACCACATGAGCCATTCTTGCTCCCAAAGTAGGAGATGTATAGACAGGTGTGTAAGACGGTCCTGCCCCAAGGGAGAGTGAGGCTGTTTCTCATAAAACAAAACATGCGTCACCATGTGGTCCATGCATGGGTTCACTGAGCATTCACTGGAGAGCTAAAAACCTACATGCAGACAAAGCCTTGCATGTGAGTGCTCACAGCAGTCCCTAATAGTAATAGTAGAAGGCTGGAAGCCATGTCCTTCCATGGTTGCACAGTTCAGCAAATGATGACCTTTGAGTCGCATGACATTCTAGCTAGCCAGGAGGAGTAGCTAGTGTATCAAACAGCTTGGGTGAGTCTGGAAGGATTCCTTCTGAGCCAAGGAGATGCCCAAGAATTTACATAATGTCTGTTCTGGTTCTGTATCACTTTTAAAATGGTCATGAGCTGTCCAACTTCTTAGCAGGACCCAGGGGCCAGTTGTGTTTCAAGCAGCTGACTCCCTTCTCCAAAGATCAACAACGATGCCACGAGGGCGGTAGAGAGGAGACGTGGGTTCCGGCAGTACATGTTCTCTGGCAGAGTGAGCACCACTGGAGTCGGAGTTCTGCTGAGAGACTGTGATGCTTCACCTTTCCACTCACGGCATTTGTTAGCTGGCAAGATCCCAGATCAAAGTTCTGCATTAAAATGTCTAAAAACCATCTGTAAAGCACAGGTGCTCTGCACAGCAAACCCTTCACAAAGAGCCTCTGGCCACTTGGCAGCACATGACTCCATGAACATGTGGGTCTAGCTCGGCAGGAGGTGTGTAGTCAGCTCTCCTGAAGGCTGGGAAGGTATAACAGACAGGAGGACCACAAAGAGGGCAGGGGTCCCTACACTCTAATATGACAGGGACCTCCAACACATGAAGCTCCCGAAAGTCTTCAAAGGATGTTGACAGAATGTGCTGGAGTTGGACAAGGTTCAATGGATGATAAAATCCCCTCTGATACAAGGGAAACAGGTTAGGAAGCAAAGAACTGAACCAAGACTTACTGTGTCCTCAGTACAGACTAGTTCATGGAGTATTAGTTGCCCAGGTAACAAGAGAGCTGTCATTTAGGAAACAGTCTTCTTAGGACAGATAGGAAATGATATCTCTGTTCTTCTGAGCAAAAGCAGTTTTTAGCTCCCTAAGAAAACAGTGGTCTCAACTCACCCAGTGAACAGAAATTCTCAGCTCTTATAGGTAGCCATCATCAAAAGCTCTCAGCAAAAATGGTCTCAATACAGCTCATGTGAGTCCCAGATTACTTGGATAAGAGGGCTATCTCTCAGGTAACTATGCCACAGATCCCTGGCTTTGTCATCTGTCTCAGGCACCTACAAAACAATTGTCTCAGATGTCCTAGATTACAGTGTCCTCAAATCCCCAGGTGATGGTGGTCTCAGACTCCTCAGGAAACAATGCTTTCAGATGACAAGGTAACAATGGCCTCATGTTGCCCAGGTTAAAGTGTTGTCGAATGTGATGTCTCAGAATCCCAGGTTACAATGCTCTCTCTCAGATCCCTCATCATTGTTTCCTGTGGTCTGTACAAGTTACAGTGTTGTCAGATCACAGGAAACAATGGTCTCATTTCCACAGGTTACAATGTTCGCAGATCCCTCAGTAGCAACTCATATTTCCCACAGGTAACAATGCTGTCAGAACCCACCAGTAACAATGGTCTTGATACCCCAGGCATATGTATATATCATAGGTTATTATGTTCTTAGATCCCCCAACTACTGATGTTCTCATATGGCCTAAGTAACAACAGTCTTATTCCTCAATTTACATTGCTCTCAGATGCCCAGGAAACAACAATCTCAGTCTCCCAAGTTTCCATGTTCTCATATCCCCTGACTCACGATGCACTCAGATCTTCTTGGTGACCATGCTCTCAGATGCTCTGGTAAGAATAGTCTTGACCCCAGCTAACAGTGGTCTTGATTTTCCAGGTTCCAATGTTCTCAGACCATCAGGGTAACAAGGCTTTCAGATGCTACAGAAAATAATGGTCTTATGCCCCTAGAAACACTGATCTCAGATCTCCCAGGCAGAAATTACTGTGATCCCCAAGTAACAACTGTCTTGATTTTCCAGGTACAGTATTCTCAGATCCCTCAGGTAACAATGTTCTCAAATGTCCCACTTAACAAAGATATTGATTCACCGGGTTATAACATTTTCAGATCTATCAGGTGACAAAGTTCTCAAATGACATCAGAAAACAATGGGCTTGATCCCCCAGGTTAGTGTTTAGAAATCCCCGTGTAACAATGCTCAGATGCCCCAGGGTAACAATGTTCTCGGATCAGTCAGTTAAGATGGTCTTCTAAGATCAGATAAGTAGCAATGGTATCGATCCTCAAGTTAACAATGCTCTCAGTTCAGGCAGATAACTGGTCTAGATCACCCAAGGTTACAATGTTCTTAGTTCAGCCAACTAACAATAGTCTTAATTCCCAAAGGTTACAATGTACTCAAATAAACCAAAAAAAAAATACTCTTTAACCCCATGAGTTACAATGTTCTCAGATAAGTCAGGTAAGAAAGGTTTTGATAAACCCAGGATACAATGTTTTCAGACCACACAGGTAACAATGGTCTTGATCCCCAAAGGTTAAGCTGTTTTCAAATCAGGAAATGATAGTCTTGATCTGCCACCAAGGTGACAATGTTTTTAGATCAGCAATGTAACAACAATGCTCTTTATCAATGGTCTCATATCAGTTGGTAACAAAAGTCTTGATTCTCCAAGATTACAATGTTCTCAGAGCAGCCAAGAGACAATGGTCTTGATCCTCACAGATTACAAAGTTCTCAGGTCAATCAGGTGACAATGTTCTTTATCCCCGAAGATACAATGTTTTCAGATGAGCCAGGTAGAAATAGTTTTGATCCCCTCAGTTACAAGGTTCTCAGATCAGTAAGCTAATATTGGTCTTGCTCCTCCAAAGTTACAATGCTCTAATATCAGGTAGGTAACAATGGTCTTTATCCCCACAAGTTACAATGTCCTCAGATAAGCCAAGTAACATTGACTGAGACTCCCCAAAGTTACATTATCCCTAGGTCTGTCAGCTAACAATTGTCTTTATGCCCAAAGATTACAATATTCTAAGATCAGCCAGGAAGTAATTGTCTTGGTTTCCACAGGTAACAATGTATTCAGATCTGTCAGCTAAGAAAAATGTTCTTGAACCCCCACCCTACATAGGCCCGCACAAGTTACAAAGTCCTTAATTCACCCAGGTAACAATATTCTATATCCCACAAATTACAAGTTCTCAGATTAGCCAGGTAACAATGGTCTTTATATTCTCAGATCACAGTGTTTTCAGATTAGTAACAATGGTTTTGATCCCTTCCAGGTAACAATGTTTTCAATAGGGAACAATGGTTTTGATCTCTGGAGGTAACAAGGTTCTCAGATCAGTTGGATAACAATGGTCTTTATCCACCCAGGTTACAAAGTTCTCATATAAAGTATCAATAATGTTGATCCCTCAAGATTACAATATTTTCAGAGGAGACAAGTAACAATGGTCTTTATCCCCCAAGGTTACAATGTACTCATATCAATCAGGTAACAAGGTTACTATAGTCTTAGATCACAGAGATAACAATGGTCTAGATTCTCTCAGGTCACAATGTTTTCTGATCAGTGAGGAAACAGTATTCTTGATCCCCCAAGGTTACAGTATTCTCAGATGACTCATGTAATAATAGTCTGTATCCCCCCAGGTGACAATGTTTTCTATCAGTAAGTTAACAGTGGTCTTTATAACCCCTAGTTACAATGTTCTCAGACCAATCAGGTAACAGTGGACTTTATCCCACAGGGATACAATGTTTTTAGATCAGTATAGTAACAAAAGTCTTGGTCCTCCAAGTTTATGATGTTCTCAAATCATCCAGGAGTACAATGTGCTCTCCCCAGATTACAAAGTTCTCAGATCAGTAGGGTTGACAATTGTCTTAACTCCTCCTAGGTTACAATGATTTCAAATCAGGTAACAATGGTTTTGATTCCCTCCATGTTGCAAGGTTTTCAAGTAACAATGTCTGTGATCCCCTAAGTTTCCAGTGTTCCCAGATCAGTAAGGTCTTGATTCCACAAGTCACAATGTTCTCAGATCAGTAAAGTAGCAATGGTCTTGATTCCCTCTAGGTCACAATGTTTTCAAACAGGGTAACAATGCTTTTGATTCATCATTGTTACAATGTTCACAGATCAGGCAAGTAACAATAGTCTTTATCCCCAATCTTACAATTTTCTCATCTCTGTAGGGTAACAATACTCTTTATCCCCCCAGGTTACACTGTTCTCAGATAAGTAAAGTAACAGTGGTCTTGATACCCCTAGGTTACAATGTTCTATTATCAGTCAGGTAACAATGATCTTGATTCCCCCTGTTTACAATGTTCTCAGATCTACAGGTAACAATATTATTTATCCCCACAAGTTACAATGTCCTCAGATCTGCCAGGTAACATAGATTTAGATTCCCTAAAGTTACAATATCCTTAGATCTGCCAGGTAAAAATGGTCTTTTATTGCCACCTCACCAAGGTTACAATATTCTAAGATCAGCCAGGAAACAACTGTCTTGATTCTCACATGTTACACTGTATTCAGATCATTCAAGTAACAGGAGTCTTGTTACCTGAGTTTACAATGTTCTCATATCAGTTTAGAAATACTGGTCTTTAACCACAAGGATACAATGATCTCAAACCAATCGGGTAACAATGGTCTGGGTTCTACAAGTGTACAATGACCTCAGATCAGACACATAACAATGATCTTGATGCCTTCTGGGTTACAATGTTATGAAATCAGGTAGCAATGGTCTTAATCTGCTCTATGTTACAATGTTTTCAAAATAGTAAGGTAAAAAAATGTTATCTCCACAAGTCAAAATCTTTTATCAGTAAGGAAAAATTGGTCATCATCCCTTCCAGATTACAATGTTTTCCAACTGGGAAACAATGGTTGTGGTTCCTTTGAGGCAGCAATGTTTTCAAGTCAGGAAACAATGGATTAGAGCCACCAGGGTTACAGTGACCTCGGATTAGCAATGGTGGTCTTGATTCTCCAAGGCTGCAATGTTCTTAGATCATCCTGGTAATGATGGTCTTTATGCCCAAGATTACACTGTTCTCAGGTCAGTCAGGTAAAAGTAGTCTTGATCCTCCAGGGTTACAATGTTCTCAGCCCTCCTCAGTTAACAATATTCTCAGGTCTAGATTCCCATCCAAGTTACACTGTTTTCAAATCACACAACAATTGTTATTAGCTCTCAAGATTACACAATTGGCTTGATCCCCTCTAGGTTTCAATGTTTCCAGTCAAGTAAAAATGGTCTTGGTCCTCCAAGGATACAACGTTCTCAGATCACCAAGTAATAATGGTCTTGATCTCCTGCAAGTCACAATGTTCTCAGATCAGGAGGGTTTAAGTAGTCTCATTTTCCTCAGATCAGTCTGGAAAAATTAGTCTTGATTCTTGCAGGTTACAACATTTTCAGATTGCTCAGGTAACAATAGTCTTGATCCTCCAAGGTTGTAATGTTCTCAGACCATCCAGGTAATAATTTTCTTTATCCCCACACATATCAATATTCTCTGATCATGAGGTTACCATGGTCTTGTTTCCCCCTCATGTTACAATGCTTTCAATTCACATAAAAATGGCTATTACCCCTAAGTTGCAATGTTTTCAGATGAGTTAGGTAACAATGTTCTTTAGCCCCACAAGTTACAATGTTCTTAGATCAGTTATTAAACAATGGTATAAATTCAACAAGGTTGCAATGTTCTCTAGTGAGTGGGATAACAATGGTCTTTTTACCCCAGGTTAAACTGTCTTCTAGTAAGTCAGTTAATAAATGTCTTTATCCCCCAAGGCTAAAACGTTCTCATATCATGCAGGTAACAATGTTATTTGTCCCCCCTCAGATTACAATGTTCTCAGATCATCAGGTAACAATGGTCTTAATTCTCCAAGGTTACAATGTTCTCAACTTTGTCAGGTAACAAAGTTCTTGGTCCCTCAAGGCTACAATGCTTTCACATCAGCCAGGTAACAATGGACTTGGTGTCCACAAATGACAATGTTATCAGGTAAGCCAAGTAACAATGGTCTTCCCCCCTCCAAACTGCAATGTTCCTAGTTCCGGTCAAGTCCCAGCTATCTATTTCCCCAGTTTACAATGTCCTCAGATCAGAAAGGTGACAAGGATCTTAAGACACACAATGTTCTCAGATCACTCAAATAACATAATGATCTTTATCCCCACCAGTCATAATTTCCTCAAATCAGTCCGGAAATAATGGTCTTGATTCCCCATGTTACAAAGTTCACAGATAAGTCAGGTAAAATTGCTCTTCATATCTCTCAGGCTACAAGGTTCTCAGTTTAGTGAGGTAACAATGTTCTTGGTCCCCAAGGTTGCAAGGCTCTCAGGTCAGTCCAGCGACAAGGGTCTGCACAAATTACATTTTCTCATGTTATCTGGGTATCAATGGCCTTGATTCCCCAAGACTATAATATTCTCAGAACCCTCAGGTTACAGTCTTCTCAGATTCCCCCAGGTACCAATATTCTAATGCCTCAAGTGTCAACATTCTCAGCTCAGAGAAGTGACAATGGCCTTGGTCTCCTGGGTTACAGTATTTTCAGATGCCTCAGGTTAACTGGTCTTGATCTTCCTGACTACAAAGCTTTAGATCCTTCAGGTGATGATCGTCTCCAATTTGTAAGTAACAGTGTTCTCCTATTCTATGGGTAACATGCATCTCAGATTCCCAAGAAAGTATGCTTTGATGTCTGCCAGGGAACAATGGTCTTGATCCCCCAGGCTTACAACGATCTCAGATCCCTCAGGTAACAATGGCATTGAACTCCTTCATAACAATGCTCAGATTCCACAAGCATCAATGACCTTGGCTTCCCAGGTAACAGTTGCTTCTCTGCTCTGCCAGCTAAGAGATTCTCCGGGTTTCACATAACATCAGCTGTCAGCTCACTGGAGTTATCTTATCTCCAAATTTTCTCAGTTTTCTCAGGTAACAGCAATCCTAACTACCCAAGCAACAGTCATGCCACCTCTCCCGGGGAACAGTGGCTCTCAGTCTAACCAGTGACAGTAGTTCTCTGGCTTCCCATGCAGCCTCTGCTTGCCAGTGTCACAGTAGTTCCCACAGTACCAGGTAACAGCAACAGCGGCTCAGATTACCCATGCAATCAGGATCAAGACTCCCAAAGGCAACGTGGTCTCAATGATCCTATCATTGATATGATCTCAGCTCATCCAACTAGCACTAGTCTCAACTCTCCCAGATCAGAGTGGGCACAGCTTCTCCAGGTAACAATGGTCTCTGCTCACTCATGCAACACTGAGCTCTAATCCTCCAAGTGACAGTGTTATCACCTCCCCAACTAGCACCTGTCCCCT
Source organism: Microtus ochrogaster (assembly GCF_000317375.1). Classification (NCBI taxonomy): domain Eukaryota; kingdom Metazoa; phylum Chordata; class Mammalia; order Rodentia; family Cricetidae; genus Microtus; species Microtus ochrogaster. The sequence continues at coordinate 53,822,789 of NC_022018.1, forward strand.
CCCCAATGTAATAGTTGTTCTCAGATCCTCCAGGAAGCAGCCATTCTCTCCTCATCCAAGATAGAATTTCCCTGGTCTCCAGGTAACAGCTGTCTTCATCTGACCCAGAACAATGCTTTCCTGGTCTCCAGGTAACAGCCATCCTCATCCGACCCAGGACAATTCTTCCATGATCTCCAGTTAACAGTGGTCCTCAGCTCACCCAAGAAACAGGAAGCTCTCCTTTCCCAGGTAGCTCTGATTATGAGCTCATGCAGGCAACAGTGGTCTCAGCTAACTCATATAACAAGGTCCCAGTTCATCCAGGTCACATGATTTTAGCTCCTACAGATAAGAGTAGTCAGTTTCTGATCCCCAAGTACAGAGGTTCTCAGCTCTCCAGATAAGGGCTATCTGCACACCATGGTAACAGTGTTTCTTTTGTTCAGGGACCATATGGTCTCAGTTCACCCCTTTAACTGTGATCCCACATCCCCCAGATAACAGCGCTCGCAGCCCTTCCATATAACACGGTTCTCAACGCATCTAGTTAACCGAGGTCTCAGCTCCCCCAAGGGCAATGGCCTCACACCATAAGGGAATAATGACCTCAGCTCACCATTGGAATGATAACGGGAATCTCCCAGCTCCCCCAGACAACAGATGTCTCAGCAGCCCCACTCCAGGAAACATGGAATCAAGCCCTTTGTTTAACACAGTTCTCTATTCACACAATCAACACAGATTTAACTTGCCCAAGCCATGGTGGTCTCAGTTCCCAGCGGGCCAGCTATGGTTCTCCTATCAGACAGGCAATGATGCTCCTCAGCCCATCTGGGTAACAGTGGTCTGCTCTCCCACATGGAACACTGTTCTCCATTCACTGCTTAACAGTGACCTCAACACTGTTAGCAGTGGGCTCCGCTGCTCAGGGAAAAGTGCGCCTCAGGCTTCCAGGTGACAGAAGTCTCAGCTGACTAGGATAACAATGCTAACCCCTCCAAGAGTGGTTCTTAACTGTCCAAGGCCTTAGCTCCCCCAAGAAACAGTATCTCAGCTCACCCAAGTACCTGGTTCTCAGATGACCCAGATGAAATCTGTTTCAGTTTCCCCAAGTGACAGTATCTCAGCTCATCCAGGCCACAGTGATCTCAGCACACCAGATAAGTTTTACTGGCTCACTAGGTACCACCGTTCTCATCCCTTCCCCAGGTACCAATGTTCTCATCCTCCCTCTAGGAACCAGTACATTATCACACACACAGCAGCCCACTGTCTTCTCCCACCCCTTCGGGTACCTGCTGTTCTCCTTACTCTCCAGGAAACAGTTCTCGCCTCCCAGGTACCAGTGTTCTCACCCTCCCTCCAGGTACCCCCCCCCATACCTACTCCTCCCTGCGTATCTGCTGTTCTCATCACTCCCCCAGGAAACAAGAGTTCTCACCCCACTCCACTCCCAGTCACTAATGGTCTTACCCTCCCCTCCAGGTACCAGTGTTACTATCCCCCCAAACACACACACACACACACCATAACATCATCCTCCCCACCCCCTAAGTACCAGTGTTCTTACCTCTACCAGGTAACAGCGGTTCCCAGCTCCTCAAGGTAACAGCTCTATCTGCTCACCCAGGCAACAAGTGTTCTCGGCTCCCCTAGGCAGCAATAGTCTCCAGCACAGGAATGACAGTTTCCCAGCTCACCCAGGTACCAATGTTCTCAGATTCCCCAGATGTGAGTGTTAGCACTCAGATGCCAGTGTTCTAAACTGTGCCCCAGGTCTCCATGTCCTCACCTCCTCCAGGTACGTGTTCTCACACCCCACGAGGTCCTAGTGATTTACTGAAACCAGGTATATGATCTCAGGTGCTATGGACCATTCCTCTCACTTCCTGAGGAGACACTGTTTTCACCCCCCTCCCCACTTACCACTACTCGCTTGTCCCCCAAGTACTGGTGTTCTTACACCCCACCTTCTATCTGTGCTCCACCTCCCCCATGGAACAGTGTTCTCACTCCCCCAAGTAGACTGTTCTCACCTCCTCCCAATCTTGTGTTCTCACCTGCTCTCAGCTAAG
>NC_022018.1:53825571-53834278 GCF_000317375.1 Microtus ochrogaster
ACCCCAGGTACCACTGTTCTCACCTGCCCCAGGTACCACTGTTCTCACCTACCCCAGGTACCACTGTTCTCACCTACCCCAGGTACCACTGTTCTCACCCCTCCCAGTTACCACTGTTCTCACCTGCCCTAGGTACCACTGTCCTCACCTGCCCTAGGTATCAGCGTCCATAACTTCCAGGTGCCAGTGTCCTCACCTCCACCAGATAACAGTGGTCCTCAGATCCTCCAGATCATAGATGTATCAATTTTCCCAAGTAGCAGTAGGGTGAGCTCATGCAGACAGCCAGGTTCTTGGCTCCTCCAGGCAACAGTGGTTCTCAGCACTCCAGCTAAGTTTTTCCAGCTCAGCCAGTCAACAGTGGTCACAGCTCACCAGATGGCAGGGGTTCTGTCTTCTTCCTGTGACAATGGCTCTCACTGAGTTCTGAGCACATTTTCCCAGCTTACCCTTGTAAGAGCAGTGGGCAGCTGCCATCTTAGTTCACAGGTTATAGTGGTGTCAGCCCCTCCCAAGAACTGGTTGGAGTGGGATGCAGACAGGAGCTCCTTAGGCAGAATTCAGCCTGACAGGACCCTGACGCTTCACCAAGTGTCACCGTTCCCACCCTCTGATTCTGTAACTCCACAGCGAAAAGGTCAAGTACCTTCTCAAGTGTGTGTGTTCTCCGCTGTGCTGTGGGCTGATGGCAACCTTGTTCTGTTGTACCCACAACCACACCAGGCCTACTGGCCTGGTGACACCGATTCTTTCTTACCTGATTCACTAAGAAATCTGAAACTGTGCTTGAGGTCTTCCCTTTCCTGATTTGACTCCAATTCTTACTTCCGTTAGTGTGAAAATGAGGGCCACTTGTGAAGATCACAATGCCCTCCTCTTGATGTGACACCTCCATCCCATCAGCTTCACCTGTGACAGACACCACTGTGAGAGAAAGCAACTCCCCTGACTGCAATCAAATGTCCCTCCCAGGGCAGTGGGTTAGTTCTTCGGCCCATGGCTTCCAGGTCCCTGCCTGTTATGTTTTAGCTCTCCCAGCATCCTTTGCTCTAGGCTTCTTCTAGGACTCCAAGAGCTGTTCTTAATGATGCTCACCATGATGGCCCCAAACCCAGTACCATTCAACACTGGATTCCCAAACAGAGGCAGCTGTTGGAAAATGTTACAATCTAACTCAAAGGAGTCCAAATTCTGCTCAGTTGAGAGTTCTGGTCCTGCATCCAGGTTAGGGCTAGCCTTCCCTCCAGATTAGGCAGCAGCACTACTGTACTGCCCTGGCTTCACTATGCAGACTATCCAAGCATGTGCGCAACTGTCAAGGGTGTGTCCAGTTAGACAGGTGTTTGCCCAATACAACCAGGTTCTCCACATTAAGGCTGCTCAACCCCAAACTCCAGGTACAGATGAAGAGGGAATTTACCCAATGGTCCTGTAGGAAGGACCTTGAATTCCTGGCAAATCCCAGTCAACAGATGCTCAGCTGGGGGGTGATGACCCCATGCCAGGAGCCTCTAAAAGGACTAACAGGGCTGAACAGACCAGATCGAAGCTGCGACACCGTAACTTGTAGAGAAATAGTCCACATTGGGCTGCAGGAGGTGGAGGCGCATTGCTACATGCAGACGAATAGCCCAGGCTAAAACCACAGGAGGTGAAGGCACACTGCCAAGTGTTCCTTTCTTAGTCTAGTCTCTGTTACTGTTTTCAGTTTTAAGGAGGAAAATGGTGTCATACTTCCAAGTCCACATCGTGTTACTTTTTGGCAACAAAGGCCCAAGACTCCGAGTTCACTGTGTGGCGGCCCTTTACATGTTATAAAACACTTCACTCCGTGGAGTCATTAGCCATGCTGTCTCATCACAGCGACATGCAGTTGAGAGTCTACCAATATTCTAAATTCCTGGCACAGTTACCTCAACCAACAAGAACAGCAAGCGTTCTCCCAGCCTCTGGAAATGTCAAGTGCTCTTGTTAGCTTTACAGAAGAGGCACACGTGCCACTTTTCAAATTGCAGCGGCTGAGGCTCTTTGAGGGTGCACTTCACTCCCTGGAGAGGGGCTCTGCCAGCAAGATCCTTCACAGCATGGCGTCTTGCAAGCCTCTTTCTTGGCTGCCTCTCTGAGGTGACTATCTGGGGGTTCCTCTCTATGGGCACGTATTTTTGCAGTAAAAGGAATAGTTAGTAGGGCTTCTAATTTTCTTGGTGGGAATTCTTTCTGGACAATGCCAAGGTGCTGACATGACTTGCAGTGGACAGGTGCTGCTGCCTCCACGGTCCATGCAAAGTGGGAGTGGGACAGGAAGAGAGTCCTCTGAGAGTTTCTGTTGCTGTGAAGAGACACCATAACCATGGCAACTCTTATAAAGGCAAACATTTACTCAGGACAGCTCGCTTACAGTTTCAGAGGTTCAGCCCACTGTCATCATGGCAGGGAGTATGGCAGCATCCAGCAGACATGGTGCTAGCTACATCTTGATCAGAAGGCAACAGGAAGTGGACTGAGACTCAGTGGTGTCCTGAGTATAGGAAATTTCAGAGCCCACCATCACAGCGACACACTTCTTTCGACAAGGCCATACCCACTCTAACAAAGCCACCCCACCTCCTAGTGCCACCCACTCCCTATGAGATTATGGGGGCCAATTACATTTAAACAGTGAGGTGAAAACACCCCATCTGTCAACTGCTGCACTCCTGGGGAGTGGCTCTCCACGTCTGAGTGCATGAGAACCATGGAGACAACCACTTCATATGAACCCTGGGCCTATTAAACCAGGAAACCTGAAGTGGAACCCAGAGAGGTGGAACCAGTTCTCACCAGGTGGGCACCCAGTCCTCAGTGGAGCCAAACACCCCACTGGAGGCCAGGGGTTATTCCGCTGTAGCCTGACTCAAAATTTGGTGAATAGTCTGAACTGGGAGCTGGATTATAGCACTGTTTCCCCCAGAGCTCTGGAACCCCTGTGGGATGGTAAGAGACAACATGGCCCCTGAAGTTCTCTTCCTCAGTTATGGACCCATCAACAGATGACAAAGAGCAGGACAGCAATGTCGGTAGGACGCTGCTGAGTTCCCAATGGAATCGTATAAATCAGGTGACAGAGTCAAGGACAGCAGCAGAGCCCTACCGGCAGCTTCATAAAGGTGAGAACCCAGGAGGTGATGGGAGTTATTGCAGTCCCAGGGAGTGCTCCAGGGAGATGGGGAATGGACTTCAAGGAGCAGAGGTACTTAACATGCAGAAGCAAGCCCATAACCATTGTCAGTGTGAAACATACCAGCATGCCAGCATCAGGACCAACTACCACAGAACTAATCATTGACCCTTCCTGGATGTTTTTCTCATTCCTCCTGTCTTACTTGAGTTTCCAGGTCATCATTACCCAAAATAAATACTACAGTTATAACTGTATTTCAGGCTCCGCTTACAGCACCAACCACCATGGCACATGATTTTAGCTTAAAACTATTTCCCAAATGTTACTGTGAGCCACTTCTTCAGGAATGGAGAACAGACAAGTGAACAGGCTGGAATAGCTGATTCTACACTCCGAACTATTTTCCATGATTAGAAAAATAGAATGGGAAATGAGCATACTGACAGAATCCCAGTCAGGTGTGGTGATGGCAAGTGAGTCTACTGATGAAGTTAAAACTGCAATTCTCAGTCGCAGAAAGAAGGGCTGCTCTCTTTTAAAGGACAGGGCTGGGTGTAACCAGAACCAAAAGGCCACCAAGGAATCAGAGCCAGCCATAAAGGAATCCTGAATAGACAGGGCAAGGTAGCCAGTAGCTCCTAACAGCTATGGGAGGCCTCCGCTAGGGATTGGGTTGTAGGAATAACTGTCATGGTGGCTATAGAGGAGCCAACCCCTCTGAACTGAACCACTCCCTCCTGGAGGGGGATAGAGAAGCTGCTGCAACCTTACAGGCTCACAGGCTCCAGGAAAGTTACAGGATTCACAAGACCCCTCCCCAAGGCTACACAAGCAGTAAGTAACTGCTGGGGTAGGTAAGACATTCAGGGGGCTCAGCCCCCAAGCTGGGGAGAGAGTTCCAGTCTGGGGGAGGGCTTTTCAGTGATGCCGCTGCCTCTGAGGTACCCAAACTCCTGCAAGCAACCCCCATAAGATCACTGCTCACTAAGCGGGATGTGCTGGAGTTGCTCTCGGCTCTGCCGTCAGAGCCTTATCTGGGTGACTAGACATCTGTTCATTGTCTCTCCAGAAAAAGTCCCATGTGTGAATAGCGTCGGCATTCTCACACGGGAAGTTACACTGTACACTTTACACCTATGAAGGGTAATTCAAGATGCCCCATGGATGCAAGGCAGTCCAGAAAACACAAAGGAAAGGATCTGCAATCCGGGGAAAATAGCGCTTTAGAATGACACTGGAAGCAGAAGGCACGAGAAGGAAGGTGGATGGACTCAGCTTGACTTCTGCTCTGCTAAAATCTTAATAAGGGGATGAAAAGGAGGCTAAAGACTGAGAAAATTCTGACAAATTACATGTCTAGCGAAAAGCTGTGTCTATAATCTATAAGGAAAGTGAGGAACAATCTAATGAGAAAATGGGCAGAAGACTGGAGGTGCAAAATGTGGGGAAAATCTGACGCTCGGGGCCATCCTCTGACATCACTGACACCCACCAGAGTGCCCAAGTGACCACTCAGGATGCTGACAAGGATGCAGGGAAACTAAGTCACTCCCAACTGACAGAAGGGGAAAACACTTGCAGACTCACGAGAAAACCATGTGGCAGTTAAGTCATTATCAAGAACACAGCAGCCGAGCCCTTGGACATTTCCTCCGCAGAAGTCAACCTCATCTACACAAAGCTTTAATACGATGTTCACAGCAGCTGGAACCAACCCAGCGTAGCTATCAAGTGTGAACGAACAGTTAACAAAGCGTGGTGCCTCAGACCAGGCTATCTCAGCCAGCAACACAAAGGGATGGTGCGACACACACGGTCAATCTCCAGGAAGCCGCACGGGCCGGGAAAAACCAGTCCCATGGGTGCCATGCTTGGAAGCATGCTTGAAATAACAAAATTCCGAAACAGAGACTATATTCGTGGTTACTAGAGGTTAAAGTCTGAATGGGAGGGATTCGTTACAAAGTGGCAACAGGGGGATGTTTGTGACAATGGAGATATCCTGGCTTCCATGTTGAGGTGTTGCACTATGATTGGGCCAAATCTTGTCGTTACAGGAAACTGGGTAAAAGGTATATGAGCCCTCTGTGTGTTATTTCTCATAACTGTAAGTGGATCATTAATTATCTACTACTCTGAAGAATGCCACTTGAGACTGACTTCTGATCTCCACATGAGTGTGTATGTGTGTACATGTAGGCACGCACAATAGACACACATGCACACCAGTCAAAACCTCTAATTCTTTAAATAGAACAAAAGTTACCCAAAATAATAAAGTTGAGAAATTTTAATATACTCAATCTTACGAAGTAAATGCTTTTTAAGGATTTGTTTCTCTTATTTTTAAACTGTGGGTCTTTGTGGGAGTGTGTACATGAGTGCAGTACCCTCAGAGTCCAAAAGAGGCACCAATCCCCTGGAGCCGGAGTTACAGATGGTTGTGAGCCACCCAACGCAGATGCTGGGAACTAAACTGGGGTCCTCTGGAAAAGCAGCTGAGCCATTTCTCCAGCCCCAAAGGTCAATGGGTGCCAGTTAATACACAGCAAGTAACAAGAGAATGAATGAAAAATGACTGTGGGACCCTGGACCTGGTAAATAAGGTAAATAAGGGATGCTCCATAGCCACACACTTTCCAATGGTAGTCTGAGCCCCGGGGGAAACAGCTCCTACTGGGTTCTTGATGGACCCTTTCTCCTGACTTACAGCTACTTCATCAAGGAATAGAAAAAGAGGCAAATGTCATGCCATTAATAAAACATGCTAACGTACACAGCTCCCAACTTAACACTGGCCCAACTCACAATTTCTTTCAGATCCAGTAAAGCCTCTACTTCATTTCTTGAACTTTAATCCCCCATGACATGGGGCAGGATATATTATATTAAAAGCTGAAAGGTAGGCACATAGTAATGAAGCAGAGACAAATTTGCTATTCAGAAGAATTTCAATACAAGAGTCATTGGCCCATGGTGACAGGTGAGCATGATGGGGCCTTGAAGGAAAAGCCTTCAGATCACTGGGCAACAGGGAGTGTCTGACCCTTACAGGTTTTACAGGAAGACAGGACTAGGTAAAATTAAAGCTGGAATTCAAGGTTGTCTTAAGTTTCCTCAATGCTGCAAGGAGGGGAGACGATAAACCACACCACCTTTATCAGACGGCTACAATAGAGCAGGGCTGTGTTAGCCAGGGGACTCTAGAGGAACAGCGTGTGTGTGTGTGTGTGTGTGTGTGTGTGTGTGTGTGTGTGTGTGTGTGTGTGTGTGTGTGTGTGTGTGTGTGTGTGTGTGTGTGTGTGTGTGTTGTCTTAGTTAGGGTTTCTAGTGCTGTGAAGAGACACCATGATTATGGCAACTCTTATAAAGGAAACATTTAATTGGGTGACTAGCACCCCCATCCACCAGTCTTAAAACTCAAAATCTACCTGCTTGTTTGTGTAACTCTTTTAATGATAGACCCTCATTTAATAATATCTTCCTGTGTCCCACAGATCCATAATGGCAGCTCTCCAGAAGCTAGCGACACTGGCGAGCTACTCAAACTTCAGTCCCTCTGGAGGCTCTGGCCTGGGGCAGCCCCGTCTGTATCAGCGTGTCATTTCCTGTGATCATTCCCCATGCTGCAGCAAAGTACGGCTGTGAATACAGCACATCACTGTGATGATGGCAAGGGTTTGGGAAATTCATAAAAACAAATCTGAGACACCCAAAATTCAATTCTAAATGCTAAGGGAGAGAGAAGGGAATGTGACATTAGTTTTTGTCAACTTGTCACAACCTAGAGTCACATGAGAAATCTATCTAGTCAGGGTTAGCTTTGTAGGCATGTCGGGACGGGGGCTGTCTTGACTGCTAATTGAGGTCACAAGATATGTCCACTGTGAGTGACACCACTCCCTGGCTTGGGGTCCTGAATAGTGGAAGAGCAGAAAAAGCTAGCTGAGGACAAGCAGGCAGCCAGCAAGGATCCATTTGTGTCTCCACTCTTGTCTATGCCTACGAGGTGACTAGTTGTCAAGTCCCTGCCTTGTCCCCTAATGATGGACTGTGATCTGGAAGTGCAAGCCAGACAAACCCTTTTCTCCCCTAAGGTGCTTTTGGTCAGGCTGTTTAATCAGAGCAAGGCAAGAGAAGTGAAAACAGAACAGCAGACACATCAGTTAAAGCTAAAGAGCCAATCCAACAAGAGACTGCTCCACATTCCTGAATGTGTGTCAAACCTTAAACCAGGCAGCCAGCAGCCACCAGAAGCTATGGCACCCTGCTTAGGTAGAACTTCTCAGACAAGCCTCCCAGACACAGGCACTTCTAGGGGCTGTGCCCCTATCTCAAAATGTTCCCAACTGCACTCTCTGCTCCTTCTGACCTAGAGCCAAGACCTTTTTGGCCAAAGAATTTGTTATATGGCCTGTATATATGGTTATATATACAAACTATACATCTGCTGATAATAAATCATTAAAAATAACTTATGTAGCATGAATAATAAAAACCCAGAGACAGAAATTGGGATTCAGCCCAAAAACCAGAAAAGCAAAGCAGCCAAGTCACTAGAGAAGTCTTACTTCTACCAAGGCTGGGCAACCACAGACTAAGCAGACTAAGCCTCTCTCTCCTCCAATTTTATATTCTCTCTAGTGCTGGAATTAAAGACATGTGACTCCCTAGTACCGGGATTAAAGGTGTGTACCTCCCTAGTACTGGGATTTAAGGTGTAGGCCACCTAGATTTTTTTCTGCATTGATCTTGTGTAGCCCAGGGTAGCCTTGAACTCATAGAGATCCATCTGCCTCTGTCTCCCAAACCCTGGGATTAAAGGTGTGCGCGACCACTGCATGACCTCTAGTGGTTTTAGCTTTGCTTTGCCTCTTGTCTTCAGGCAAGAATTACTTATCAAATTACAATTAATAGACCACTACAAATTTAAAAGTTTTGTATACATGTAAATTTTGACCTATCCAGTCATAGGCTTTTGCCCCTTTAACAGTGCCAGGCAACGGTTCCATCTCATATCGAGCCTTAGACTCAACCAGAAAGTGGTTGGTTACTTGAGTAGCATCCATGCCACTATTGCAGCTGTGGGCATATCTTGTCAGGCTAGTCCTTTGCAACAGGGTTCATAGGTAGGAGAAGTGCAAGACCGCTTTTTTCCTCCAGGGGCGTCCTTAGCATCTTCCAGTACCAGGAGAGCTATCCAATAAGGATGAAGGCTCCAGCCGAACTCCGGCTTGAATTCTTCATTTTCTGTGACTCACGTATGTGGCATCTTCAGCAGGACAGTCGAAAAGCCAAATCTGGAGCGTAATCAGGAGTGTAAGCAATATCCTGCAATGGTTAAAAATCTGTAGGACCCCACTGCTGACAAGAGTTTTACAGTCTCTGAGCTCAGTCACGTGACCAAACTGTGGGGCTATCCCCACAATTTAAGAATTTGGAGTCTGGAGAACAGCTCTAGCATCTGTCAAACCACCTGGTAGCACTAATTTCAGTCCTCCTCTGGCTTGAATTCATTTCATTCTGGACATTTCCGTACAGAGTTGT
>NC_022018.1:53834378-53847942 GCF_000317375.1 Microtus ochrogaster
GAGCCCCTCCACTGAGGTGCATACACCCCTGCTTCAGCAGGACCTGACATCCATGAGCCCCTCCACTGAGGTGTACATACACCCCTGCTTCAGCAAGTCCTGACATCCATGAGCCCCTCTACTGAGGTGTATACACCCCTGCTTCAGCGGGACCTGACATCCACGAACCCCTCCACTGAGGGTACACACACCCCTGCTTCAGATAAAGACATCTTCTTGATCATGGTCACAGATTCTCAAGGAAGATGAACATGTGCTGCCCCTTCTCAGGATGACCTAAAGTCCATGGTCCCATTTCCTCTTTGCCTTCAGCAAGTATTTAGACCCTGGAAGGAGAAACTGAAAGAAGTTAGTTTCTTTCCTGCCCTGGGGCAGGAAGGCTAGGTAGCCAAGAGTTCTACAAGAGGCAGGTGTGACTGGGTGAATCTTGCTAATTCTCTAGCAACACTCCTGGCATAGTATGTACAAATGGAAATACAGATGACACCACCCGAGGCAAGTCAGCAGAAGGGAGGGGGCAGCTACACACATTCAGGACACAGAGGGTTCTGCTAAGAGCTGGAGGAAGAATGAAATCTCAGTTGAGAAGAAAGGCCAGGCAACAGAAGAAACAGGAACCTAAAGGTGGGGAAGCCATCAGAAATGCTCTCCACCCCTTCAGAGAATCTCAGCTGCTCACTCCCTAAGTGGAAATAAAAGCCCTTGAGAGGCGGTGATTTGCTTTGGAAAAACATCCATTTAAAATGTCTTGAGATTATTGACACTATCATTAGACCTTGGCAGTGGCCTCCTGTGTGTTTGCCTGAGAAAAGGTTCCTGGTTTAGGGGGGGAAAAATAGGAGTCCAAGAATAATGTGCTCAAAATACAAACCTAAGATGAGAAGCTGACGGTCTGCGAATAAAAATGATCTTCCATCCATTTCGGGGCCTGAATGTTCTCATACCCCTCTATCCCCCCTCCTTTACTTGTTCATTCTCCCTTCCCTCCTTCTCTGTCTCTTTCCTCCCCCTCCCTCAGCTGGGCAGCCAGCCAGATGATTCATAGTATATTCTGGCTATATTCAGCTCAAGAGTCATCTCAGTATTGCAGGATCAAAGTTCCATCAACTAACAGGAGCTGGGGAATTGACGAGCCACTAAAATTAGGACATTGCAATAGCAGTGGCTTTGACTGATGGAGTGAAATTTAGCCTCTGGTTCACTATTTAAAGATTGGTGACAGCACCCTTTTCTGTAGCCACAGCAAGTACACAACCGAGTATCCGGGTCTAATTAAGTGCTTAATCATCCCTGGCCCACGGCTGGCTGTGGCAAATGGACAGACTCCGAAGAAGTTGGGCCTCCACTCCCACACCCAGTCTCTCCAGGCCCACTGGCCCTCCAGGGACATTCTGTGAAGCTATTTTAATCACTTTTACAAGCATTCCTGCCACCAAACAGTTCAGTCTCCAAATCCTGACCCAGCTCAAGGGTTTCCAAATTCATCATCGACTTAATTAAAACAAACAGCTCCTAACTGCCAAACCAATTCGTCAACTGGCCTACTGGCCTCTTTTCTTTTTCTGGCTCCTTCGGTTTTAGATGCACTCCTCCTCACGCATGGCAGGTGCCCTCCTCACACATGACAGGTGTCCTCCTCATGCATGGCAGGTGTCCTCCTCATGCATGGCAGGTGTCCTCCTCATGCATGGCAGGTGTCCTCCTCATGCATGGCAGGTGTCCTCCCCAGGCATGGCAGGTGTCCTCCCCACACATGGTAGGTATCCTCCAGGTGTCCTCCCCACACATGGTAGGTATCCTCCAGGTGTCCTCCCCACATATGGCAGGTCTCCTCCAGGTGTCCTCCCCACACATGGCAGGTCTCCTCCTCATGCATGGCAGGTGTCCTCCCCAGGCATGGCAGGTGTCCTCCCCACCCATGGCAGGTGTCCTCCCCAAGCATGGCAGGTGTCCTCCCCACACATGGCAGGTGTCCTCCCCACACATGGCAGGTATCCTCCAGGTGTCCTCCTCACACATGACAGGTGTCCTCCCCAGGCATGGCAGGTGTCCTCCCCAGGCATGGCAGGTGTCCTCCCCAGGCATGGCAGGTGTCCTCCCAAGCATGGCAGGTGTCCTCCAGGTGTCCTCTCCAAGCATGGCAGGTGTCCTCCTCACACATGGCAGGTGTCCTCCTCACACATGACAGGTGTCTTCCGGGTGTCCTCCTCATGCATGTCAGGTGTCTTCATGCATGGCAGGTGTCCTCCCCACCCATGGCAGGTGTCCTCTCCACACATGGCAGGTGTCCTCCTCCTTAGGTTTACCTTTTCTTTGTGACCACTGTCACCTCCAAAACAGAGACACACTGGCCTCTGGATGGACACAGTGGGAGCCCAACACTATGCCTGTGAGGACCAAACAATCTTGACAGGCCACGATACCCTGTGCAGAACACTTCAGGAGGTTGGTCAGCAGCTGCCCTGTCAACTTTGGACAGACCCCACCCTTGTTATCAATCTTCAGGCCCAAGGACAATTATTTCAAAACAGCTTGCATAACCTTCCTCCACTTTCCTCTGAAATTGGCTGCCTCTGCCTCCCCGACTATGGCTGTGTGGCACCCTAGCCCCTAATTCCAGACATCTATCTGCTGCACCTCTGTTGTTCCTTGGGGGGCCTGTTTCTGGATGGGTTCGTTTGGTTTAGGGTGGTTGCAGCTCAGGCTCTGGCCTGTATGGCCAGCAATTACCAATTCTGCTTTCATTATCTCTTGGGCCAGGCTGCAACTTCAAAAAGCCCTAAAGGCTCAGTTTGAGCTGCCCAGACAGAGGCAAGATGAGAGACAGTACAGACAGGGTATCAGACCCCATGGCCACCTGCACTTACAGTCCTGAGAAAGGACCTGAGTGTAATCTTGCACCCCCAGAAAAGAAAGTAGAGGAAGAAAAGGAAACTGGGGTGAGAGGTCTAGCCCATTCAAGGGGCACCCTGGTAAGTGCACCCTACACCAGACACAAAGAAGGCCTGGGTGGGCAAAGAAGGAGAAAGGAGAAGCTGGGCATGAGCTGGGGTTAAAACAGAAGCCAAGGCGACCTTGGAATGAAAGCCAGCTGCTGCTGGTACTACCCCTGGTTCTAAGAAAGGGACTGGCCTAGAGAGTTGCTATTGCTGTGCTGATACACAGTGACCAAAAGTGACTTGGGGACAGAAAAGTTTCATAGTTCATCATCAAAGGAGGTCAGGACAGGAACTCAACAAGATAGGAAGCTGGACAAGAAGCTGATGGAGAGGCCATGGAGTGCTGCTCACTGGCTTGTTCCCCACAACACACTCGGCCTACTTCCTTATAAAACCCAGGATCACCAGCCCATGGTGGTGCCACCCACAACGGGGTGGACCTTCCCACACCAATCCCAACAGGCTTGTCTACAGCCTGATCTAATGGAGGCATTTTCTTAGCTGCGACTCCCTCCTCTCGGATGACTTTAGCTTGTGTCAAGTTGACATGTTCTTGGTAATTACATAACTGCAGTTGGCTCTGTGCCTCCAGGCTCAACTGACCCCAAGCTGAAAATACTCAGAGGAAACTTTGCCACTGGGTGGTCTTTACAGAGACATTTTACTTGTCATTATTCAAACAATACCAAGCTAACAAGCGCACGTTTTATGCCTTGCTCCTATATAGCCATCTAAAGACTACTAAAGCATAAAAGGGTGCAGAGGTGATGTTTAAATACAATGGCAGCTTTTACAGACTTTCGAATTAATTCAATGTGCAAAGGCATGGGGTGAAGTGTGGTTACTGGGGCATATGTGTGGTATAGCAGAATCAGGGTGATGAGCATCTGTATCTCTAAGCATCGTTTTTTTTTATAAACACTGACAACTGTGTTTTGGGGGCTCAGGGTGATGTTTAAGATGTGTATAAACAGCACACACTTCCTGCCAGTCATTGACACCTCTGTCGCCTCGCTGTCTTTATGGCTTCTATGCTCTCTTCTCCGAGTCACTCATAAATTATCCTACTTATCAGTCATTTCAAACGAGCATTTGTGCTGTGCTCTATGCATGCCAGTCCCCACACTTATTCTGCGCCTGCGTGTCTCCTGCACAGCCCACCCAGTGTCCATGCTCTTTAGGCAGCTTTGTTCCCAGCAGCTCTGCATTTCTCGTCAGTAGCAGTTCACAGAACTAAGTGCTCTTGGAGCCTCAGGCTCAACTGTGTGCATATTTTCCACCTGCCTTTACTGCTACCTGGCTCTTCTGTGTGCAACTTCCTGATTATTTATAGCCTGCATTTGAGGCATTGCTTCCCGGTGAAAGAACTTCAAGGTGAGACATTTTGAGAGGAAAGGACAAGCTAGGTGCACAGGGAAAGGGAATCAGGGCCTGTTGGCCCAACACTTCACTCTGGGCTCTGCCTCTGCTTGGAAGTGCGAGAATTTTCAGGCCCTAACACAGTCTGCTGGGCCAACAGTTCTTGACGAGACATCATCAGAGCTGTGTGTGCACCCACAATGCCTTCCACCTCACAAGACACTCCACTTCCCCCAGAGATGGCAGTCAGTGTCCAAGCCTGGCTCCCATCTGAGGCATCTTGTTGGGTCTGGTCCTGGGAGGTGTGCCTGAGCTCCAGCTGTAGCAAGAGGCTACTACTCGCCACCACCCAAAGTCTGCCCGAGTCTCCTGCTTTGGTGGCTCCTCTTTCAACTGCATCCCTAAGAGGTGGGTGCATCCTTCATCGTGGAAGTTTGGGTTCTCATCGCTGTATCACTACTCTTGCTGTGGTTTGTGTTTGCCCCTTAACTGATACACCAGGAGCCATACCTCTTTGCTTTCCAGGTCACCCAGTTTTCAGTGTCAAGTTATTTTTAAACATGTGTAGTTGAAATGTAGTATGACCCAGGAAAGCACACACGTCTCACAGCATAGCCTGACAGATTTTGGCAAACAGAGTATGTTCATGAAACCAACATGTTGATTGAGACACATACCCTTGCCAGCAGCCCCACGAGGCCCCTCCATCTGTTCCATCAGGAGACCTTTAGATGGAAGATGCTTCATAAATTCCTGCATGATGGCGTTTGTGCTTACTGTTGAATAACGGAGCGCTCCGGAGTAACCTAAAGCTGGTGCATCCAGGAAGCATGGGTGTGCTTCACAGCACATCAGCAAGCCCACAGTAGGAGGAACCAGTTACGTGTCCCACTGTTGTGGCAAAATGCCTGGCAGAAGCCATTTAAGGAAGGGTGGCTTGAGGAGGAGCCCATCATGGAGTGAGGAGCATGGCAGCAGGAGCTT
This sequence comes from Microtus ochrogaster, assembly GCF_000317375.1. Taxonomy (NCBI): domain Eukaryota; kingdom Metazoa; phylum Chordata; class Mammalia; order Rodentia; family Cricetidae; genus Microtus; species Microtus ochrogaster. The sequence continues at coordinate 53,839,661 of NC_022018.1, forward strand.
GAGGAAGGAAGCTGGTCGGTTGCATTGCTTCCAAAGGATAAAGCTGGCTTTCTCATTTTGATTCAGTCCAGGACCCAGCCCATGGGATGGCAGCATCCGCATCCTGGGAAGGACTTCTCGATTAAACATCTCTAGAAACTCCCTCAAACACAGGCCCAGAGCTGTGTCTGCTTGGGAAGTCCAAACACAGATCGTGGGCTATCGGCTTCCTAATGCAGTTCAGAACACTCTATATGTAAAATGGTCTCTTACAATCAGGGCCCAGGCTTTTCCACAAAAGTGGGTCAGATTTCCCCTACCCAGTCCGTGAGCAGTGAGTCATATACACACACAGTACGTTATGTCTTATCAGTGACGTTAAAATAAACGGAACCAAGGCCTCAGTCTGGCACTGCTCTCCTTCAGAATGCTGTAGTGTGAATTCTTGATGACCCCCCCCCCAGAGGCCCACAGGATAGCTGACAACCTATGGCATGACTAGGAGGTGATGAGACCTCCAAGACGAGGAGCCTAGTGGAAGCAAGCTAGGCTTCTGGGTCATGCCATGCTCAGCACAGGACCCTAGTCGTTCCCCCTCAACACCCCTTTCTGTTCCTTGGCTGCTGTAAAGTGAATATCTCCTCTCTCACTTGTTTCCTCTCATCCTCAAAGCCATAGAGCCCCAACACCATGGACTGGAACCCCTGGGACCATGAGCCAGATAGACCTCCATCTATCTCAATGTGTTATCACAACGACCGGAAGACAAGGAACACATCTACTAGCAACCAGAAGACTTCTGTACAAATCAGAGGCTATCTGTGTTAAGGGTGTAGGGAAAAAAAATCTACCTTAGAGACTAACAAAAGCAGTTCCTAGAAGCAGGAAAGGTGCCTGGGGTGCGGCCAGGCAAAGGAACAGAGCACACGCTGGGTCTTCTTAGAACCTCTTAAACATTTGCTGTCTGCGCATGTGTTGCTGTCTGTGGAAAACAGAGATTTAAATTAAGAAGTGTTTAGGGATAATGGGTAGATGGTGGGTGGGCAGAAGGACAAATGGCTGACTGGATGCATGAGTCCCATCCATCCATCCATCCATCCATCCATCCATCCATCCATCCAGATGCGCATTCACGCACCTGTCCATCTGGCCACTGTAGAATCGACACAGTTCTCTGTGCAAGCTTGACAGTCAGGTAAGATATTGGTGAGAACATGTGTGGCCAGACTGTTCAGTGTGCCTGAGGTTGTGTAAGACCCAGTCAGCCCTTCCATCTCCTGAAACATGATGCAGCACTAGGTGCTGGGAAGCTTCCAGACTCTTCCAGTCCTTCTGGACAAAGACTGCGGTGGCCTTGTTACCCTGCTATGATGCTGAAACCAGACTAACACCTCCTTTCAGGCTGCATCGGGATGCCCTATTCTAATTTCTTTCCACCCTCCCCCTAATGTTATGCAAGAAATTGTGGGCCATTATTTTAAGAGAAATAAGCCAGACCCAAAAGGACAAGGAACAGAGATCACTTCATTTGTGATGAGAATTCAAGTCCATGCCTTCACCTCCCCACCCTGCCAGGGAACTTAGGGGCTATCCCTCCAAAATCACCTTGCTCCCATCTATTCAGGGCTGCTCCAGGGGAAGCCGCAGTGGGGTGTGATTTTGAAAGATCTCCTAGGAAATAAGGGAAAGACAGGGAGAAAGAAAGGCAGGGAGTCATGAGAGGTGAGGTGGATGGAGCAGCTGCTATGGAGCCCCATCTAGAGGGTGGCCAGTCAGAGGACTGCTAATTAGCTTGTCCTGGCTACCCTCTCAGTGCCATGCCCTGCAACCTGGTGGGTGAAGGCGTCAGCAAGAATGGGGGTGGGGCATAAACAGAATGCACAGACTGCCAGTCAAACGCAGATGACTCCCATGATGCCTTACGAGGGAACTCTGGGGCAAGACAGGATCTGTGAAGACGGGAAAGACTGGAACACATTCAGCCCTGACTGAAGAAAGAGAGAGACAGAGACAGAGAGATGGAGGGAGATAGGGAGGGAGGGAGGGAGGGAGGGAGGGAGGGAAGGAAGGAGGGAAGCAGAGAGGGCAGGCAGAGGCCATGCCCACAAGAGACAAAACAATTCATGGTATGAAGTCAGGGGGATGGGCAATGCTGGGGCCCAGAAACCAGGAGAGATGAGAAGAGACAGGCATCTAAAAATGCTAGCCAAGAGTGGCCTTCCCATGCAAACAAACATTTGCTCACCCAGACAGACAGGGCAAACACAAGAGACCATGCCCCTCAAGTGCAGCTTGACGAGCCAATGTGTCTAACTGGGCTACCTACAGGACCAGGAATGCAGGCAACTTTCTCCCAGCAACTGTTAACTGCAGGACAATTCTAAGGGGGCAGGGCCTCTTGGACCCCTCCCCTAGTAACTGTTAACTGTCTATAAATCCTTGGGGAAGGGGAAAGGCCCCCTGAGCCCTCACTTCTCTCCTTAACTGGACATTAATGGGCCCAACCTCTGCATAGGAGCACCGCTGTTTAGAACTTAAGAGGTCAGCACAGCCATCCTCAGCAGACATGGCCTTCCAGCCATCAGAACTGAGCCAAGAGTCCTGTTTGTTACTAATGACCCATTCTTAGGCACATAACAGACTTGGGAGATTTTTTTACCTGACCCACAGACCGTGTTTGGGGCCTTCAGCAGGGCCCTGGATATGACTCTGACTCCAGAGCATGGTAAGATTGTCAGTGAGTCAGCTAACGTGAAGTTGGAACCTCAGCTTTCAGGGGCCTCGTTATCCAGAGCCCGGGTTCTGTGCAGGGAGGGCTCTGCACCAGGCAGGTACAGGACTTCTGTGGAGTCCTGTGGCCCTGTGACACTGTAGTTCATACCCTGGACAATGTTCAAACAGTATCACAAACATAGTTCATTTCTTCTTATTTTAGGTCCCTGAGAATTAGAGGGAAATGGCTCCCAAAAAAAGCCCCTGAGTCCCCTGTCAGGAGAGAGCCCAACTGGAAATTCTTTTTTCTCCTTCCCACCTATAATAGTAACACAGAGACAAGAGTCTGTTAAGGCCTGCCCCACACCTTCATGAGGAAATAGTTTCTTTCCTTGGATGTGTACTTGTCTGTCTGCGTTACTATGACAAACTACCCGAGGCTGGGTAGCTAACGAAGAAAAGATGCTCCTTTGACTCCTAAGTCCAGTGACCAGCGGACCCCAACAACACAGTTCCAGGGTCCTAGAGAAGGTCCCCATAACTTTACTACAATAAGGAAGAGAAGTGGGAAGGGAACTGGGCACATGCAGGAAGGGAAACACAGAAAAGGCATAGGATGGCCTTGTTTTGAAAAATGCTGACAGACCCAGCCACTCAGTGGGACCAACTCACTCACGGTGTCTGCTTACAGGCTCTACTGGCACTCAGAACTACCTCAGAGGCCATCGGGCTTCTAGAACATGGAGAAAAGCATAGCAACCAGTGTCACTAGGGAGCTCTGCACACCACCATGCTCAGAGACGGCTAGGGTTCCTTCTCTGCTCCCTCCCCTGCCACGTTTCTCTAACCAACAATAAGTGCGCTAACATCCCTCAGCCTAAACAAACCTGCAAATGATGTAGCCTTCACCCTTCATCACAGAAACCTCTCTGCAACAGACAGAGACCATCACAGAAAACCACAGCCAATCGAAAGGCAGAGTTATGAAGCCCTGTCCCAACAGATACATCTACAACACAACTGCAGCACGAATAATAAAAAACCCAGAGACAGATATTGAGGTTTAAGTTGAAGATCAGAAAAGCAAAACAGCCAAGCCACTAGAGAAGTCTTACCTCTACCAGGGCTGGGTGATTGCAAACTGAGCAGACTAAGCAGACTACGCAGTCTGCACAGACTAAGCAGCTCTCTCCTCCCATTTTACATTCCCTCTAGTGCTAGGATTAAATGTGCGTGACTCACTAATACTGGGATTAAAGGTGTGAGCCACCACCACCTGGATTTGTTTCTGCGTTGATCTTGTGTATTCCAGGGTGGCCTTGAACTCACAGAGATCCTTCTGCCTCTGTGTCCCAAGTCCTGGGATTAAAGGTGTGTGCCACCACTGCCTGACCTCTATTGGCTTAGCTTTACCCTTCTGATCTTTAGGCAAGCTTTATTTATTAAAACATAAATCAAATATCACTATATCTAACTTCTACACCTAGGGCTCAGGGAACATTGCGGGGCTGGGAGCCAAAGGATCGGGGAGTTTGCTGTGTCTCCTAGGAATATCAGAAGTTGCATCCCTAAAGTCTCGGCAGTGTGCATGCCTAAATATGAGCTGAACAAGGATGACATCATACACATGCTAACATGGAAGGGGGAACGAGCACATAGCCTCACGCCTACACTAAGAACGACAGACAACTAAGGAAGCTGAGTGGGAGAAACGGTCCTCCCCAGAGACGAGTGCCCCAGGTGATTATTCAGTGCCAAGCAGTCACCTGAAAACATATAAATACAAACATTATACAGACTCAGATAGCTCAAGCCAAAGACCAGGCAAATACCAATCTCCCTACCCTATCACTTCCCTCTCCAATCATCTGCATCCCTCCAATGCAGACTAAAATGACAGCTATTTATTTATTGACTCCAATGTCTAAGGGACCCTGGGGTTCAGAGGTATATGGCTGCTGTCCTAACCTGGCACAGATAGACCCCAGCTTCCCTTCAGCACAGGACACTGTCATAGCCAGCAAACAAGGACGGCTCTGCCTTGCAATGTCATGCCAAAGAGGGAGGCACAGGAGTGGAGTGGGGCATGGTGCCAGCGCCGTTGCTTCTAATTTAAAGCCGTGTTTCTTATTCTATTTTGAGATTCCCTCTGGATTTTAGGAATGTGGAGGCAAGCCTGGAGGAAAGCCTGGAGTAGAGAATGGTCCCCAGGGCTGCAAGCGGGCAGTCTAAGGAGAACAAATCGCTGTCCCAGAGAGCCACGCCTTGGGCCTTTGAACAGAAGCTCCAAGTGGCGAGAGTGGCTCCCAGTGACCTGCACTGGCTGGATGAAGGCTACGGAGGAGAACGCTTTGGAGGCTTCTGAGCAGCTCTGGAAAGGTAGAGCCCGGTAAGCCTTTTAATGAGGTTAGGCACCCAAGGGTGACAGCAAGCACAGCAAGACACAAAGCACCGAATGACACAGAGGTGGTCTCTCTGGGGGGGCACGGTGACTTAGAATGCAGGCGCAGGGGTGATGAAGGGCCCCTTCCTCCTAGAGAAAGAGGGGAGAGGAGCCGAAAGGGCTGGTGTGGAGAAAGGGATGGCTTCAGCATGGCTGACAGAGAAGTCAAGGTTCATGTGATCTTGAGCAGAGAGCGCCAGCCAGCACCTTTGCACTGTCAGTACACCACGCCAGTAAGTTCCCCCATGGCAGCCCGACCTTGGGCCCATGTATTCCAGTGAATTTTCCACACATGTAAAGATACTTTGCATGGTCTTTCTAAAATTCCCCAAGATGATCTAAAGTGTGTTTCTGCATTCTTTCTCTAGTCTTAGCTGTGGAGGGGGCATTTCGAATTCCAGATTTCAGGGTTTGTGAGTTTAACTACCCCCGCAGGAAGAAATCATCAAAGCAAAGTGGAATTGAACACCAACAACGTGTGCGTGCGCACATGTGAAAACCATTTTGCGTTTTCTTGGCTGAAAGGCAAACAATGAAGGCCAATGTGATTTGTGGGCCAACCTGCGGGCTTCGGACAGAAAGCAAATCTCTGTCATGAACACAGTCCCTTCACCTCCTGGTGCAGGGCAGCGGCTCCCAGTGCGTTCAACCTGTCTCGCTCTGGAGAAAACAGAGATGAGATGTGGGAAGAACTCCCCCTCTGCCACCTCTGCCAGAATGTCACCTCACGGAGCAGGAAGGCAGGCTCTTGTCCAGAGCTTTGCATCGTGGGTGATGAGAAGGAGGCTGGCAGGGGCTGGGTCTCCCCTACTTGAGACTAAAGTGAACACGGGGTTGCAGATTAGCGGCGAGGCCCTCTGTGTAGAAATGCCCACTGGCTGCTGGCATGTGGGGCATTATTCCCCGAGGCACTAGAGTTCATTTTGTCCTTTGGAGAAAAAAATGTTCTAAGCTTTCAAAAGTCTGTAAAAGTGGCCAAGAAATCCATAAACTCCTATTCAAACTAATTTCATTCCATTCTAAAATTAGAAGTGGGCCAGCTGAGCCAATCCAAATAAATGAACCCCGTGATCATTAATTCCTTGCTGAGTCTTGTTGGGGTTCACTCGCTTCCAGAGGGAGTAGCTCACAGGATCCCCCTGCATGGAAGTCATGAGTCAGGTCCCAGGGGAGGGATGGCTGTCCCAGGGGAGGGATGGCTGTCCCAGGGAAGGGATGGCTGTCCCAGGGGAGGTCACACATTGAGCTCAAGGTTGGGCCTCCGAATGCGTGCTGTGATTATGGGAATGCAAAGCATGGGACAGCCTTGTGCTTTGGCTGCTGAGAGAAGCGCTGGGGACGTGTGCTCCGGTGTCCCCTGTTTGCTGAGAAATGAAGACTGTTCACATACAGTTTTGTTACCGACTTGGTGGTGGCAACTTATTACAGAATTGCTATTTTTCTATGGAGCCAGAATGCTTAATTTGATCAATAAATAGCTCGGGAGTGAGGTTTAGAAGCACCTAGGTAGCCACAGCTCGCTGAAGGACAAAAGTAGCACAGAAGGCAGAGTCTGGGACAGCCCAGGTACAAATCTGCAAACAGACCCTTCAGCCCAAGACTGTAGTAACACCCTAGTGTCTCGGACAAAGCGGTAGCATCGTTTCTCAATGATTCAAAAATCTCATATTCTTTAAGTTTCAGTTTGATTTCTGATAGACAGTCAGCTTCTTAGGCTGAGGGAGGGAGGCTTGTTCCCTTAATTAGGAAGAACAGATAAATATTCAAAAGTATTTCTAGGGGGTTTGGTAGAGTCTGATGGACTAGCACCTGGTTAGGATGAGTGAGGCTCTCAGTTCAAGTCTAGAACACACAGAACGTTACACCTATGGGAGAATACAAGGGCTTCCTATTTTCCCACTCACTGGATAAATCCTGTTGATATGGTTTACCATCCTGAATCATCTATATGTCCATGTTTTATTTTTTAACATACAGTGAAATCAATGAGCTAACACACATATGTAACATTCATACATGTTATAAGATGAGTAATTTTTATTATTTTTATCACCCAGTTTGCATTGAGATTGCACTTGCTCTGAACAATGAACTGGGATGTGAGTCTCCTTTTCCACTCACTGAAAAGCTATGCATAAATTAGGGATTATTTAATCCTTGCAAGCTTTGTGAAGCCTGTGGTTTTTCAGGGAGAGTTGTCACCATAAGCAATTTCTCTGAGGCGAGAGGCTAGCTGTCCACTTAATCCCACCTTCTGCTTCCTTAGATCCTAAACATCACGCATTAATGTGTCAGAAGTTTGATGCCAGCCTGTGGCACTACGGGGGGGGGGTAAGCTTTAAGGAGGAGGGGCCTGGCAGAAGGATGTGAGGTGACTGGGATGTGTCCTTCCTGTCTCTGGCTGCTCCCTGGCTGCTCTGTGTGATCAACTGCACTTCCTTTTCCTTGTCGTATTGAGGATTTGTTTTTTCCTGGGTTCCCACTTTTGTCCTTCGCTGAAAGTAGGGCTGGAGTGGTGGGGACGCTGAGTCACACATGTTCAGTTTAAAGACAGCAGCAGTGGCTCTAGAGGGCTCTGCTGGGACTCAGACACGCATCTCATCCTTGTTTCTTCTCTCCCTGTGGCTGTTTGACATCCGCATCCCACAGACTCCTCTCCATCACTGTATAAAACCTGCTAATCTTCTGAGCAGGTCCTGGCCTAAACAGGGGCCAGGCTCACACAGGCGTTACTCCCAGAGAACAGGGCTGGCTTGGTGCCCAGTGATTTTTCAATTCATACTTGCTCTGACACCTACACAAAGACTCCCTACTCCCATAACTACCCTGCTTCAATCCTTGCAATAATTTCTCAGTAAAAATCTGTCTCCTGGATACGGACTAGCCAGGTTTTGGTCCACAAGGAGAAGTTCGGCACCCTTAGTGAGTGAGGAACTGTGAGGAGCCTGTGCCCATCACTCAGGCCACACAGGGTTGAAATGGTTTTATGGATTCTTGGGAGGAAAGCCCCAGATGCTAAGGCTGCAAAGCAGCCTCACTAAGTCAGGTACTCAGGTACACGGCCGCTATGTGACTCAAGTGGGCTTCTGAGCTTCTCCAGTTCCATGTCCTTAATCATCAAGGTCTGCCTCACTGTGTAGGTACCCCA
>NC_022018.1:53848047-53868047 GCF_000317375.1 Microtus ochrogaster
GAGAAAGTACACGGGCATGTGTGTATCTGTGGAAACAGGTGGCTCAGACTCAGCAACCTTGCCTCATGACCCCAATAGCTTTTCAGGTCAGCATGGGCTAAGATGTAATCCCCCCAAGTACAGCAGTGTTTGTGTGTGTAGATACACGTGTGTACATTTCACATGAGTACACCCTAATGTACATGTAAACACCAGTCTCTGTATACCTATGTATGTGCAGTGGTCGCCCACTCACATGAATAAGGTGAGTTCATGTGTTCATACATGTTCAGGAGTTCTAATTAAGCAAGCACAGGCTCGGGCCGTTCATTCCCCATCCCACTCCAGGTGATGAAGTTTGTCGGTTCATGAGAACCATGCCTTTTTGGAGCACAGCCATGCTCCAGGAGAGGCTCCTGCTCCTCCTGGACTTCATTAGCATAAGTATGACATTTATGGGACTCCTTAGGACAGCTTATCTCTCCAGAGACTCCAGCTCAGTCCTCAAACACCTCTGCTGACAAATGTGGACTCCGTGGAAATGACATGCCCAGTTCACTGTGAGTGACTGACAGCCAGCAGAAGAGGGTGCACTGATGAGAAAAATATTGTTCCTAAAGAAGAGATATATTCCTAAAATATTTATGGATGAGCTCCTTAAATTGCTATTTAATCTATAGATGAAAGTGCCCCTTAAACATCTGCCATAAAATGAATACCCGTCTAAAACCATAATCAATTTTCTTCCCATTTATTTCATCAATTGTTCAAGTTGGCATGAGTTAGAGATGCTTCCCAAGCTCTTCCTGCCTCTCATATTACTACTGAATTCAATTATGACCTGACTGCCTGCCCTCTGCACAGCTGGAGAAGCTGCCCAGACAGCGAATTTACTGACTTTCTTTCTTTCTTCTTTTTTTTTTTTAAAGCAATTTGGTACCACAGGCTTCCTCAGCAAAGTGGGCGTGTCTTAGTGACAAAAGCATCGAGGTCATGCTGCACACAGCCAGACAACAGGCTGTGCTGTAGCTATGAGTGTCCTTGTCAAGTTGTCCCCCCACATACACACAATGTGCAAATCCAAACCTCACTACTGTCATGACACCTGCTCATGCTCTCCCGCAAAGGACAGAAATCACTTCAGCCCTGCGACTAGGCAGGACACATGACAGGCATTAAGGGACTTCGGCACTGCTCTCAAGAACAAGGGGGTGGCTCCCTTCTGTCCAGGGCCTGGACACAGTGGCTGTCACCAAAGCCGCCACAGAAAGCCATACTCCTCTACACTAACCTGCAAAAGCAATAGCCACCCCTTCCTTCTGCCACCCCAAGGCTGCCAGAGGCCTCTGAATTTGAGTGCATGGGCACTCGGGGTGGGTGCCGGCCTCCAGCCTGAGGAAACATACCAGAGATGGAATGCCACCTACCTCTCCCATCCACCCCTGCACCTCACGGGAGAGCCAACACGTTGTATGATGAGCAGTGACAGGCCACTTGGAGGCCACACTAACCACAAGAACACAAGCACAACTTCTAGGAGATAAAACTCACTTGAGATGTTTAGAACGCAATGTCCATGGGGTAGCCACTTTCTAGAACCCGGTGTCCACTCGGAGACCATCAGCCACTAGCGTCTACTGTGCACCTGAGTTGGGACAGTCAGAACTGAGATCTCTGTGTGGAGATAACAGCCAGACCCTAAAAATGGAGACCATTCTGTTATCGTTAAAGTCATTTCTACATCCAAGGAGGCGGGTATATAAGATGTGGTGCACAGAACAATGGAATCTCACTCACCTGTGGAAAATGAAAATTCTGGATGTGTTACGGCGTGCATGCCCTGTGGTGACACTGTGATGAAGGGAAAACCAGCAGCCACAAAAGGTCAACGCATGCGTCACTGCACTTATCTACATCACTGGGGCACCCAGAGGGATTCTGGCATGGAATCAAGGGGACACCTGTGATTCACTGTGCACCGACAACCAAGGGTTAAAAGACAAGTATGAGGGGCAGGTGCCTGTCCACTGGATTGGGGAGGGTCTGAGAGAAGACACCACCTGGCACTCCTCCCAGCCCTCCATTAGCCCCAGCATTGGCTTCAGTCACGAGAGGCATTTTCACCCACACGCATGCATGCAAAGAGAAGGTAGGCAAGGAAGCCTGCCCTGGGAGGACCCCACAACCATAAGAGGGGAGAGAGAAAAGGAGGTAGCTATGGTAGCTTGAGTCAGGAGAGTACCCTGTGAGCAGCTCCTCAGGGGAAACTGAGTCTGGAGAGCATCCTGTGAGCAGCTCCTCAGGTGATCTGATTTGGGAGAGAACCCTATGAACAGCTCCTTGGGGAAACTGAGTCAGGAGAACATCCTGTGCATCAGGAGGCAGCCGTGGTAGCCTGAGTTAGGAGATAGCAAAAAAAAAAAAAAACCTTTGAAAAATCCAACACCAAGTTCTCTCATTAAGATTTTCATGATAAAAGTCTTGGAGAGATTAAGGATACAAGGGACACACCTAAACATAATAAAAGCAAATTACAGCTGATTGCCAACATGAAATTAAATGGAGAAAATCTCAAAGCACTTCCACTAAAATCAGGAACAAAACAAGGCTGCAATGATTTCCATATCTATTCAATATAGAACTTGAAGTTTTAGCTAGAGAAACTAAACAACTAAAGGAGATCAACCAAACAGGAAAGGAAGAAGTCAAAGTATCACTATTCAAAGATGTGATAGCAAACATAAGCGACCACAAAAATTCCACCAAAGAACTCCCACCGCTGATAAGCAACTGTAGTGAAGGGGCTGAATACAAGATTTTAAAAAATCAGAAGCCCTCCTATATACCAACGATAAATAGGTGGAGAAAAAAATCAGGGAAACAACACTCTTCACAATAGAAAAAAAATAATATAAAATATCTTGGGGGAAATTCTAGCCAAGCAAGTGAAAGACCTGTATGACAAGAACTTCGAGTCTTTGAAGAAAGAAATTTGAGAAGATACCAGAAGATGGGAAGATCTCCTAATGCTCATAGGTTGGTAAAATTAACATAGTAAAAATGACCATCTTACCAGAAGCAATCTACAGATTCAATGCAATACCCATCAAAATTCAAACACAATCCTGTACAGACCTTGAGAGAACAATACTCATCTTCATATGGAAAAATAAAAAACTCAGGATAGCTAAAGCAATCCTGCACTATAAAGAAACTTCTGGAGACATCACCATCTCCGACTTCAAGCTCTACCATAGAGCAATAGTAATAAAAATAGCTTGGTATAGGCATAAAAACAGACAGGTGGATCAAAAGAATCAAATCAAAGATCCAGATGTTAATCCACACACCTCCAGACACCTGATTTTTGATAAAGAAGCTAGAGTTATATAATGAAAACAGAAGGCATCTTCAACAAATGGTGCTGGTCTAACTGGAGTCTGCATGTAAGAAAATGCAAACATCCATATCTCTAATCACCCTGCACAAAACTCAAGTCCAAGTAGATCAAAGACCTCAACATAAAATCAGATGTGATAAACCTGATAGAAGAGAAAGTAGGGAATGGCCTTGAACACATTAGCAGAGGAGACACCTTCCTAAATGGAATACCAATAGCTCAGATTCTAATATGGACACGTAATAAATCGGCCCTCATGGAACCGAAAAGCTTCTGTAAAGCAAAGGCCACTGTCGATAGGACAAAACAACAGCCTATAGAAAGGGAAAAGATTTTCACCAATCCACGTCTGACAGAGGGCTAATATGCAAAATATAAAACAAACTCAAGAAACTAGACATCAACAAACCAAAATAATCCAGTTTTTAAAAATGGGGTACAGATCTAAAGAAAGAATTCTCAGCAGAAGAATATCAAATGGCGAAGAAACAAAAAAGTTCAACAGCCTTAGCCATTGGGGAAATGCAAATCAAAAAAACTGAGATTCCATTTTACACCTGTCAGAATGGCCAAAATCAGTAACACAAGTGACAGCTTATGATATAGAATATGTAAAGCGAGGGGAACACGTCTCCATTGCTGGTGGGAATGTAAGCTTGTACAGCCACTTTGAAAATCGTTATGGCAGTTTCTCAGAAAATCGGGAATCGATTTACCTCAAGACCCAACTGTCTCACTCTTGGCCATATACCTGAAGGATGCGCCATCCTGTCACAAGGACACTTGCTCAACTATGTCAGTATCAGCTTTATTCATAATAGCCAGAGACTGGAAACAACCTAGATGTCATTCAACCAAAGCATAGGTAAAGAAAATGTGGAATATTTACACAATGGACTATTACACAGCTGTTAGAAAAATAACATCATGAAATTTGCAGGCAAATGGATGGAACTAGAAAAAAAAATTGTCCCGAGTGAAGTAGCCCAGACCCAGAAAGACAAACATGGTATATACTCACTTATAGGTGGATATTAGCTGTAAAGCAAAGGAGAATCATGCTACAATCGCCAGACCCAGAGAGGCTAAGTAACAAGGAGGGCTCAAGGGGAGACAAATGGATTTCCCTGGAAAGGGGAAATAGAATAGACATCAAGATTGAACTGGGGCAGGTAAAGATGAGAACAGGAGGGATCAGGTGGGGAGCCAGGAATCTACGAGGGTGACCCTAGTTAAGATTCCTAGTAATGAGGGATATGGAGCCTGAACCAGCCATCTTCTGCAACCAGGCAAGGCTTCCAGTGGAGGGACTGGAAAACCGACCTATCCACAAAACCTTCGACCTATAATTTGTCCTGCCTGTAAGACGTGTTGGGGAGATGTGGTGCAGAACTTGTAGGAATGGTCAGCCAATGACTGGTCCAGCTTAAGACCCATGCCATGAGAGGGAGTGCACCCTGACTCTGCCTGCAGGGCCAGGAACCAGAGGCTGGACAGCCCGGAGACCTAGAACAGAGCCAACCATGATAGGTTTAAAAAAATCACTGAAATGATTGCTAATGATTCTCTGCTACACTGTAGACCCAAGCCTAGCACAGTCATCAGAGAGGCTTCTCCAGCAACTGATGGGAGCAGATGCAGAGACCCCAGCCAATCATCATTAGGCAGAGCTTGGGGAATCCTGCAAGAAGGGGAGAAGGATTGTAGGAGCCAGAGGGGTCAAGGACACCACAAGAAAACCCACAGAATCAGCTGACTGGGCACCAAGGGGCTCACAGAGACTGAACCGACAGTCAGGGAACCTGCATGGGTCTGATCAAGGCTCTGTATATGTATGTTTTGGTTGTGTAGCTTTGTCTTCTTGTAGGACTCCTAACAGTGGGGGTGGGGACTGTTTCTGATTCTGTTGCCTGCTTTGGGGACCCTTTCCCTCCTGAGTTGCCTCATCCAGCCTTAATAGTCCAGCCTTAATAGGACAGGCTAGTCTCACTGCAACTTGATATGCCATGTTTGGTGGATAGGAGGCTTGCCCTTTTCTGAATGGAAGCAGAGGAGGAGTGGATCTGAGGGAGACGGGAGGTGGGGGTGAGGGACTGGGAGGGGAAACTGCAGTTGGGAAGTTATATCTGTGGGAAGAATAAATTTAATTTTTTTAAATTTAAGAAGGGAAAAAATTTTATGTCGTTTATATAATCTCTCTCCTTCCCACATACACACCCCAGCACACAATTGAAGATAATCCATGGATTCCTTATCTAAACTGGCAATGAGATGCTGCCACATGGAATAAAACAGATGAAAGGCCATGTTTGCCTTAGCTGCTGTGCTTCTAATGAAACACCGTGACCAAAAGTAACATGGGAAGGAAAGGGTTTATTTGGCTTATGTATCAGGGTAAAAACCCCCATCACGGAGGAAGTCAGACAGGAACTCAAGCAGGACAGTAACCTGGCTGTAGGAGTTGATGCCCAGGCCATAGAGGAGTGCCACTTCCTGGCTTGGTCCCCATGGCTTGCTCAGTCTGCTTTCCTGTAGAACCCAGGATCACCAGCCCAGAGATGGCACCACAGCAATCGTCTGGGCTTTCCCATGTCAATCACTAATTAATAAAATGCTCTCCAGGCTTGCCAGCAGCCTGATCTCCCGAACGCGTTTCTGAGGTTCCTGCCTCTCAGATGAGCACAGCTTGGGTCAAGTTGACATGAAACTCTCCAGCATAACACTAATATGTAAATAGCAATTCAAAAATAGAATAAACAATTAAATAATGGGGCAGGTGGGATCAGCCTCACCAAGGAGTTCTGCAGTATAAGGAATTCGCAGAACACACACTCACTAGGTCATGGAGCTGCGGTCCAGACCCACCAGCTGCTCAGAGGAGAAAAACACACATGCCTAGTCTCAGAGCAACTCCCCTGAGGTATTCACTAATTACAAAGGGGAAAGCAATTTTACCAGTTCTCACACTTGCTTTAATATTTCTTATGTATCAATACCGTCTCTGAATTAGTTACCATGAACAACACATGTGCCAGCCTGTGCCCAACAAGGACCCTGGCAAGGACTCTGGATCACATAGAAATCATCTCACAGTGTCACATCAAGAGACAGTCTACAAAACAGTTCACCTGTGCTTTTCTGGAGCCCCAGGGTCATGGAAGACAAGGGAAGATGGGATGCTGCAGTTGAGGTTAAAGAGTTCCATGCAGCGCCATCCTGGGTTGGATCCCAAGGCAGATGAAGAGCATGCTGGGTGTGTTAGTGCTTCTGAGGAGATAGCAAAATATCTGGTGCTGGGAGCTTTGTACAGCGAGGGTTGTTCAGTTTGTAGCTTGGGAAGGCTGAAAGGTCAAACTGCGTTGTACAGCCTGAGGCAACGTTCTTTCTGCCCCCACTGCATGATGATAGGTGGCAGTAGCTTCTTGGAGGATATGCATTCAGGAGAAAGAGATTGTTCAGTGAGAGAGAAACCCAGACAGACACACACACCCTGAAACACACATGCACATGCTGTTTGGTTTCAGTTTTGTCTTTCTTTGTAACCCAGGCTAGCCTCGAATGCCTGCTTTTGCCTCAGCCTCCTGAGTGCTAGCATTACAGGCACGCACTGCCCTGCCTGGCTCAGTCATATTCTTTCACAACCACAGATAAACAGAATTAATAGAGTCTGGAAGTTTACTTCGGTCCCTCCAAGGGTAGAGCCTGCAGAGACCCAACAACTTCCTGCTAGGCCCCATCTCTTAAAGACGCCAGCACCTCTACACCGCCCTGGGGCTCTAGCTTCAGCCACTGAACCCTTGTGAGACAGGCCTCAGTCATGTCCAGTTCACAGAGGTGAGGAGCCGGGAGAGTCTGTGTTTTAGCTACCAACATTGTGTTTTCTCTCAATGTCACCAGATAAAAGTGAAACAGTCATTCAGATTCATTTTGCTTTCAACTTTTGTACAAGACCCCAAATTTATCGAAGTGAAAATTTCACACAAATTAAGACACCTGGGCCAGACATGCTCAGGCGAGCTCACACTAAGAGCCTGAATTTTAATGTCCTCCATCCCCCTGCTCCATCCCTCAAGATCTCTCCCAGAGCCAACCAGAGCTGATGAGTGCAGAACCACTTGCCCTGCCACTTCTGGACAAATTCGGGCTAGTGTTTGCTCTAGGGCTTTGGAGACTCATGGTTCCTGGGTCTTATTAAATGCTGAGGGTAGTGCGTGCTCACAGTGACGGGTCAAGAAGCAAAGACACACAAAGAAACCCTCAGTGCCTGATTCACCCTCCCACAGTCCATGCCCACCCAGAGGTAGTCACACTGGCTCCTTCCAGGCGGCCTCCCTGTGCTCTGCATAAGTCACACATGGAGCACGCTACTGAGGTTTCCCTCCTGCCCAGGAAGTGCTGGCCCCCCGAAGTCCTGTTCTGAGACCGGCTTTTTCACCTGGGCATTTTTGGGTGTAGACATGCGATACTACCTGTTGTATGACACACTCTCACTGTGACTGGGTCACAGTCACCAACACCACTAGCAATATCCTTATCCATTGCTGAAGAGGAGTTCCTGAAAGGACGGATGGCCAAGTAAGTCTGTGCGCATGCTCACCTTAATAAACTCCCTCATGTCCCTCATTTGTGACTACTTGAGCAATCATGTTGCCACAATAGACAAAAAAAAATCAGAACCTTTTCCTCAAACCCTCATCAGCCTTCAGTGGACAGTTTGCCCAATTAAAATGTTTCTTTGGATGTATAATCACTTGAAAATAAAGTCAAGTTGTAATGGGAGCTTCATTACATAAGTAGATGCTAACTCTTCATCACCAGACTAAACATACACGGGGTGTGGGATCCACAGTGTCACTATAGCAACTATGTTACTGTTTGTCAGTAACCCACAACACCATTCTGCAATCTCAAAAGCACACAGTAAAACTGTCCAGATGAAAATTTTATTGGTCAACTTTTCTATTAGTGTGCTGTCTAGCTTTAGGTCAATTTGACACAGGTTAGGGTCATCAGAGAGGAGAAAGCCTCCATTACAAAGATGCCTCCATGAGATCCAGCTTTAGACAAACCTGTAGGGCATTTCCTTAAGTCATGTGGGATGGCATAGGTGGTGCCATTCCTGGGCTGGTGGTCTTGCTGCTCTAAGAAAGCAGACAAAGCAAACCATAGGAAGCAAGCCGGTAAACAACATCCCTCCATGGCCTCTGCATCAGCTCCTGCCTCCAGGTTCCTGCCCTGCTTGATCTCCTGCTCTGACTCCCTTTGATGATGAACAGTGATGTGGAAGTGTAAGCCAAGTTAACCCTTTCCTCCACAACTTGCTTTTGGTCATGGTGTTCATCACAGCAACAGCAACCCTAACAAGGACAGCTAGCATACATAAATTGTACAAAACAATGGGTTTGCTATGCCAGTAAAACATTTATAGCTGCTACTTTTAACACCCATCAGCATTTTCTGTAGACTGGGACTCGTCCTTAGCTGCCCGATCTGCTTCGTGACTTCCTGGTCTATTCAATTTAGTTACAATGGCTTTATATTAGACAGCGCAGACAACCCAGTCATAAAGTAAGATTCAAGTTTCTTGTCAATTATTATATATTCCTTTTTCTTCACAAAATTTAAGATAACAATCCAATTCAAGTTAAACTTATTAGAATTATACTGATATACTGGATAATAGTCAATATGCTAGCACAGAGAGATGGCTCAGAGGTTAGGAGCACTGGCTGTTCTTCTACAAGTCCTGAGTTCAATTCCCAGCACCCACATGGTGGCTCACAACCATCTGTAATGAGATCTAGTGCCCTCTTCTGGCCATCAGGGATACATGCAGACAGAACATTATATACATAATAAATAATTTTTTTTAAAAAAGTTCTCCATCCAAACAGATTTTCTGGGAGAGTTTCTCTGAGTTCTGACTGTCCTGGAACTCAACCTGTAGACCAGGCTGGACTCGAACCCACAGAGATCCTCCTGCCTCCGCCTCCCGAGTGCTGGGATTAAAGGCGTGCGCCACCACCGCCCGGTATAAATAAATATTTAAAAAAAAAAGACGTAGTTTAAAAAGTCAATATGCTAAACATACAAATGATGCATAAAGTAAAATTTAGTTATAAGTTATTTGCATATGTTTCTCTAAAAGTTATATTTAATATTTAATATTGCCTCTATGTATCTAATATTTAATATGCTTCTCCACACATGGAGTATCTTTCTCTTTATTCAGAAATCAATTTACATCTTACATAAAGGTTTTCTTTAGGTATATTTTAAACTTTTTGTAAAACTAGTTTTGTTTAGGGATTTTGACCTGACAGATATTTTTCCTCCTCTCCATGAAAAATCTAGACACTGCTTAAAAGGTGAAAGCATCATTCCTTTCTGTGCACATTTCCCCAAATATGATACTTAGAAATATTAAGACTGGCCTGGCTGGCCTGGAACTTGCTATGTAGACCATGCTGGTCTTGAACTCACAGAGATCCATCTACCTCTGACTCCCAAGTGTTGCGATCAATGGTGTGCACCACCAGGCCTGGACCAAAATAAGGTATTCTAAAAACCAATAAGCTCAACCTCACTCATCAGAACGATGCAAATGGAAACCATATCGAGGGCCCTCAACCACCCACAAGTATCCCTATATGCCGAACAGAAAGGCAGTAACAGTGCTGGCAGGGATGCAGAACCCCTGGGACCTTCCACGAACATTAAAACAACAACAACAAGAAAGTGTGGCCAACTTGGGAAATGACATGGCAGTTCCCTGATATGTTAAAGTTCCCTTCCAACCAAGAATCCCCTTAGTAGACCTGTTCAGGGAAAAAGAAAAGCATGTACCCACAGTGATCTCTATTAGCAAACGTCCCCAGCAGAATTATTGGTAATTGCCACAGTTATTTAGTTACTTACAATGGCTCAAAAGTAAACACAATCAACACAATCAAAGTTTATGTCAACTGGCAATGGTTCATTCACGTGACATATCCCACAGGACACCACTTAGAAATGAACAGAAATACTGATGCGTACCGCACACAGGGGAGCCCGGAAGCACCGCACTTCCTGAGAGAGGCTGCACACACACAGACACACACACACACACACACACACACACACACACACACACGTGCACTATCTACCTGTTATGAACTTCTCAGACTAAGCCTGGGGCCAAAACTACACTAGTGAGCATGCAGGACTTGGACTGGGCTGGAGAGAGAATGCTAAAAGAATGAAGCCATTTCTTTTGCGGGGACAAAAATGCTCAAATCTCTACTGCTTGTACTGGCTTTTTGGGAACCCATCATCTCTGAATGGATACCTTGCTCAGCCTAGACATAGCAGGGAGGCCCTTGGACCTTCCTCAAAGCAATGTGCCTTACCCTCTCTGTAGAGTGGATGGGGTAAGGGGGGGGTATGTGGAGGGGATGGAAGGAAGGGATGGGAGGAGAGGAGGGAGTGGGAACTTGGATTGGTATGTATAATGAAACACGATAGTTTTCTTTAAAAATAATAATAAAGAAAGTTTCTAATAAAAGAAAAGAAACTATTGACCAGACCAAGACCAACTATTATATAAAGAAAGAAATCATTCTGATGAAAAGATGTCAAAGGTAAATATTTTTGCCAATCCATATGCATTTGAGTGCTACATCAAGGCATAAATTAGTTTGTGTTATCTGTTTAAAAATAACTTACATTGTTTTATAGGCTGTTTTCAAGAGAAAATTTTTCTCATTTTCCCCCAAAGTTATGTTTTCATCATGGAAATGGCTGTGTGAAAATAAATCTCCCCATATATTTTAAATACAACATTTAAGATCTTAGTTCTTTGCTGAAAGATGGTTGTAATTTCATTATACTACTTTCCGATTAGGCAGATTCAAGTTAATCATAAAAAAAAAAACAATGTTCAGAGGGTAGCAATGGTTGTGCAGACTCATGAACATACCAGAAACTACAGAGCTGTTTGCTGTAAATGGATAATTTGTACGTTATCTATGTTGGCAAGATCATCTCAAAAACCAGGCAAAGGACACAAGAACCTGCAGTTCCAGGGGTGCGACAGGAGCCCCAGCACGTGGGGCAGAGGTGCGACAATGCTCATCTCATGGCAGAGGGAAGACAGAAGAAAGAAGAGGATACAGAAAAAGAAGAGAAGAGATCTAAAAAGAGAAGGCCCTACGATCCCCTTCAAGGGTACTCCATCAGTGGCCAAAGGAGACCTTTTACGGGGCCCTACTTCCTAAGGATGCCAGCAACTCCCACCAGTATAACTGCTGAGACGTAACTTATACTCATGGGAGAGACGTCTGAATCAAAAGTTCAGCATTTGGGGCTCATTTTCACCAAACAGTTTTCCTCTACCTGTGAGCACTAATGGACGACACTTCTGACTCTGTTCTGATTGGTGGAGCCATCTGGCTAACGGGCTGGGAGTACCATGATACAGGCTGCTTCCAGGCGAATGAAGTCCTCCTTCCCACTGCCTGCTGAGGGCGCCATGTGCAGCAGCAGCAGCTGTTCCATCAACACTGTGACATAGGGACTGTCACAATGAACAAAGTCTCCTTGGCAACACTGCGGATATACAGTGTGACCTCGAAAAGCACCGATGATCTCAAGCAATGCAAACTTTGTCACTGATGTGTCCTTAGCATCCTGACTCGCCGACAAACCAATACAGGACAGTGTTTAACTCGAAACTCTGCACTGGAAGATGTGCAGGGGATGAAAGAGCCAGCACACACCACAGTTACTAGCACAAACGACCAGAGGGTGGGACAGATTTACAGGATAAGTAGGGAAGCTCTCTAGAGCAGCAGTTCTCAAACTGTGGGTCACAACCTCTTGGGAGGTCAAATGACCCTTTCACAGAGGTTGCCTAAGACCATCTGCATATCAGATATTTACATTATGATTCATAACAGTAGCAAAATTGCAGCTATAAAGTAGCAATGAAATAATTTTGTTTGGGGGTCACCACCGCATGAAGAGATGTATTAAAGGGACGCACTCTTAGGAAGGCTGAGGACCGCTGCTTTTGAGGGAGGGCCCACCAGTGAGTTGAGGAGGAGGAAAAGAACATCCATCTAACACCAAAGGTGATGGAGGCCAAGCAGGAGTCTGTGCAGATGGCCACATGCCTTGAGCAGCGGGAGGTCACTTGATGGGGTGGGAAGCATCTTCTCAGAGGTGACATCTGACCTCAACAGCCAACCATAGGCTAGTGACACCACCCTGGGGAGGGGTGACTGCATGGTTAAATGGATGGAGGAGCAACAAAGCCAGAAAGAAGGGGGCTGTGAAGGTTTGGGTCTAAGAAGGGGCGGGGCTGTACATTCTCCCATTCTGTACTAAGAACAGGAAGCAAAACATGGATACAGGAGCCGAGCTGGGTGTGGACAGCTTAGGAGATGACAGGTTGAGACTCTTGAAGTCTCAGAGAGAGCCTCCAGGACCAGGAATGCAGGATAGAGTGCTGAAAAGGATGGGGTCCCTATCCTCAGAGTCACCATATAGAGCTGGATGAAGTTCAAAAAAGAACTGGGGAATGAGGTTGAGACCTTAGTGTTCAGGAGCAGGAAGTCACAGTTTGTTCATCCCAGAAGCGAGAAAGAGAAACCAGACAGAAGCAGAGAGAATGGAAGGAAAGCAAGCAGTCACAACAGGCCTTGCGGGACAGACAGGCCCCTCAGAACTGTATTTGGAGGGCAAGAAAGATGGCTCAGTGGTTAAGAGCACTGGCTGCTCCTGCGGAGGACCTGGGTTTCTTGGCACCCACAGAAAGGTTCACAACATCTGTAACTCCAGTTCCAAGAACCTGACTCCTCTTCTGGCTTCGTGGGCACCAACCATGGACATGATGCCCAGACACATATGTGTGCAAAACACTCATATACTGCACATGATGCACAGACACACATGTGTGCAACAAAACACTCATATACTGCACATGATGTACAGACACATGCGTGCAAAACTTATACACTAATTTTTTAAAAATTTAGCCATATTTTGATACAACAGGGTAAATTCAAGATCCAGAGATAGAAAATGTGTAAAGAAAAAGAGCATAACTTACATGTTCTACTTTTAAAATGTTGCTCCATTTAAAAAATGTATTTATTTACTTATTTTTGCAATGCTGGAATTGACTCTATGGGCCTCCTGCATGCTATGCAAGCACCCTACCACTAAGTTATGCTCCAAGCTCCATTTAATTTTTAAAAGCATAGGTCACATCAATTTCCTAGTCCACTCACTGTTCCCAAGCCTTGAATTAGAAAACCACAACTGTTGCAGGCAGCCCAAGCCAGTTCCACAGCCGTTCAGGCTCAATGACCACACACACACACACACACACACACACACACCACACACACACACACACACACACACACACACACACACACACACCGCAACCCTGTTCTAGCACAGGTGAGCCTAAAACTGGGCCACATTCTGGGTTGAGTCTGATGGACCAACATTGGGAAATGCAGACAGTTAGAATCCTTAGGGACCAAAGCCAGATGTGAAGGACAGCTGCTTTATCAGGACCGTTACTCTTTCTCCCACTGAAATTCTGCATCCTATATCCTAAAAATATATTCTCCCATAACCCACCCTGAGAGCTAGGGGCAGAGCCCCTCCCATCCTGGAGGACCCTTCCCCTAGCCTCAGCCCAGGCAGGGAGAGGAAGAAGCTTGGGTCAAATTTCATCACATATGAAGTAAAACAAAACAAAACCAGAAAGAGAGGTGTCTCTAAACACAGCGTCGTCATGAGTCTGTCATCTTCAGAGAAGCCCTTCTGCCACTCCAAAATATGCCAGTGTGCTAAGGCTCGTTTTGAGCAGAAGCCAACTGAAGCACAGTGAGTGCAGAGTGGCCCTCTGCCCTCCCACATGCGAAGAGGAAAGTCATAAATGTCCCTTTGCGGGGTGATACTATCTGCAGGATGGTACTGCAGGCACAGGCTCCATTCTGCACAGGCCTTGCTCCACGAACCTCACCTTCCAGTAGCTTCCCTTACACCCTCACTACAGTTCACTTCCCGTTATGGCCCAGCCCCCTTCCCTTTGCCTGCTCAGTGCCCCAGCATGTTCGATTCTGTTAAAATGGCACAGAAGGCCTGGGCCTCACTGTCTCTTAGTGGTTTCACTTCTTCTGTGTTATCTCACAACAAATCAAAGTATTAATATACTCTTCATAGTAAATTTTATGAGTACATAAAATAAAATTTGTACTCATTTTTCTGTGGTTTATCTTTCATCAGTTTATTTTGGAGGGCCACAGACAGAACCTAGAAGATAAGAAGACATAATTTCTTGTCTCTATGGCCCTGACACTGTTGTCTGGCCTGAATTTGTAACTTACTTGCTTGCTTGCTTGCTTGCTTGCTTGATTAATTAACAGAGTCTTATGTGGCCCAAGCTGGCCTTGACCGTGTTATGTGGCGAAGGACAACCTTGGACTTCTAATCTACCTACCTCCATCTCCCAATTGCTAGGATGCCAGGCATGTGCCACCATAATTGGCCTATACAGTGAGGGGAATGAACTCTGGGCTTCATGCATGCTAAGCAAGCATTCTGCCAACTGAGCCACATCACAAACCTCTGGGACCTAGTCGAGCCTACAGAGTAAGACACAAGATCTGGGCCTGGCCCAGGCAGGTGTGAGAGTGATTGTTCTTAACCTGAGCCAGCCTGGAAGAAAAAGGCGGTAAATTATGGCCCTGGGCTGTCTCTAGCCCACTACCTGTTTCTGTAAATACAGTTTCCTTACAACATAACCACACCTCTTTGTTCTGGGGCTACCTATGCATGACAAGGGTGGAGTTGGGAATGTGCTTTGCAAAGCTTGAAGTCTTTGGCCTTTGTAGAAAAGTTTGATAAGTTCTCATTTTAAAAATCCCTCTCTCTGATAGAGAGGCCCTGAAGCTAGCTTCAAGGATCACTGCTGTGGCTCACACCTAACTCCCACAAACAGGGGCTTTGGTGAGGCCTACTGTCTTTTACCTGTCAATGGATCCGGAAGACCAGTAGAGCAGCAGCTGGGCTAGGACACCCACAGAACAGGGACAGTGAAACGACAGCTTTAAGTCTCTATACTCAAAAGAGACTTATTAGGTAGCAGCAGATAACTGGGTCCTACTTCCCAACACACACATGCACACACACTCATACACACACATGCACACACACACATATACGCACACACATGCACACGCACGCACACGCACACCCTCATACTCTGAGCATCTCTGATGTCCTGGGTCTCTAACCGGCTCCGCTGGTCTCTGACACGGTCAGAGTGCACCACAGCACAACATGTCAGCTCGTTTTTCTAGAGAAATGCTGCCAGTCATCCCGAAACTGCCATCAACCGCAGACTTCTGTTTCCTTCACCTTGGATGTCCCCTTCCTCTCCGCAGCACCGTGACCACATTGCGTTCTGTGGGTTTGGCCTTTTTAGTGACTCTTACCACGAAGACGTACGAGGATGCTACGGTCCCCCAGGGTGGGAAGTTCTTAGCCTTCGGGAAGCTGGCCGGCCACCTGGGAGTTCCTTCAGGTCGGCAGTACCTGGCTCTGGATTCCCAGGCTGTCTTTTTAAAGGAAAGTGACATCGCGAAAACAGATCCACCTTCCAGTTGTGTGGAGCAGTGTGAACCAAGGTCAGCAGCTCAGCAGTTTTTCTCATTGGAAAGCCACAACTACATCATTCCTCTGGGACAGCAAAAATCTGGACAAATTCTGTTCACATTCCCTCTGGCACAGTAGCAGGGCCTCAGGCCCTGTGCAGTGGGCGTTTCTAGGCATTCCTGCGGAGGCCACAGTTACTGGGATGCAGCCTTCTTCCACCAAGGGGTCCCTTCCCCCCAGTAAGGAACCCATGCCCTAGTGCCTGGAACCTGAAGTGTGTCATGTTAAATGGCAAAAAGGACCTTGCTGGTGTCATAGGACTGGAAACTTTATAACAGGGAACTTGCCAGTGTGTCCAATTTGATGTCAGACTACCATAGCAGGTCACACACACACACACAAATTCCCAGGAAAGGATGGAGCCTGGTCTGTTTGGCCTTCTTGGCCTTCTATACCAGAGTGACGTAAGTTGGAGGAACTTGAGGGCAACAGCAGTGTGTGGCGCAGAGTTTGAGAAGCTGAAAAGGCCTAAATCAAGGTGCTAGCAGAGTTTACATCAGGAAATGCCACTCCCCAACTCCAGGAAGTGCTTGTCGCTGTGTCCCCACTGGTGGGGAGAGAGGCAACTCCCTAAGGTCTCTTTCATAGGAACACAAAACCCATTAATGAGGTGCCACCTGTATGACCTTATGACCTCTCAAAGGCTTCCTAGCCACCAGGATTAAGATCTCAGCACAAGCGCCTGGAGCCTTGGCTCAGCAGGTGAAGTGCTGAATCCTGGAGCATGAGGACCCGAGTTTGTATCCCCAGCACCACTGTGAAAAGCCAGGCGTGGCAGCTGAGTCTATAATCTTGGCACTAGGAAGTCAGAGGTAGTCAGACCCCTGGAACTCACTGCCAGCTAGTCTGGTCAAATGGATGAGCTTCAGTTTCAGTGAGAAATTCTGCATCAAAAACCAAGGTAGAGAGTATTTGAGGAGGACATTTGACACTGGCCTCTGGCCTCCACAGTAGGACACACTCACACCCCATGTGATGAACCCGGATACCAACCACATATAAGCATACAAATTTAAGCAAGCTACATTCAGCCCATAGCAGGGTTTCAGAGAACCTGGAAATGTGGCCATCTACCCTTTACAACAAGAGAAGCTGAGACCGGCCCAGCCTGCAATGGCGATATGGAAAGCACCCTTGATTCTTGTGTTCATGAGGTTGTCTCCAAAGAGTAATGTAGAAGGAAACAAAATAGAGCGCTAAACAGGGTACCAGGCAAGGTAAGGTCATGCCCCTGAAATGTGCCCACCCACATTGATCTGCTTACCACGTCATTCACTGTTCAGAAGTTTCCATGCTATTCCGAGTATAAACATCCCATGACTGATGGGGTGGCTTGCCATTGTGTAAAGGCTCAGCCCGTTTTTTGCAGTCTGAGTGTTGACCCCTATGTCCTAGAGACGTTCATCAGACCGCCAAAGACGATGTCAGAGTCACTCTGCTCTGCTCATGCCCAAGCCCATGAAGAGGTCACATTTCTCCTCCCCTCTCCAAGCCCCAATCTTGTTCTTCCATTTGCTCCCTGCCACACCTCTGTCACCTTCAATGCCCTCCAGCAGGCTCCGCTCCACGGTGTGTCTGCTTTCCCAACCTTCTGTTGCCCCAAGAGCACGGGCAGGACACAGTACATGAACAAAGCGAACAGAGCACTGGTCCCTCCTGCCTGGTGTGTTCCCTGGGGTCACCCAGCAAGCTTCACACCAAGAGGCCTCTCTTACTTAGCTTTTCCTTTGCTGCAACAAAGGACCAAAAAGCAAGTTGGGGAGGAAAGGGTCTATTTGGCTTATACTTCAGCGTTGCTGTTCATCACTGAAGGAAATCAAGATAGGAACTCAAACAGAGCAGGATCCTGGAGGCAGCAGCTGATGCAGAAGCCACAGAAGGTACTGTTTACTGCCTTGCTTCTCCTGGCTTGCTCAGTCTTTTTTCTAGAACCCAGGACCACCACGCACCAAGGTCTAGGCCCGCCCCTATTGATCAATAATTGAGAAAATGCCTTACAGCTGGATCTCATGGAGACATTTCCTCAACTGAGGCTCCCTCCTCTCTGATGACTCTAGTTTATGTCAAGTTGACACACAAAACCAGCCAGCACAACTCACTCCTTGTCAGCTTGACACACAAACACATCACTATTAAGCTACAACCCTTCCTTTCTTATGCAACCCTAAGATCTCGCATTTAAAAACACAAATAAATTTAGAACAAATTCAAACACATTAAAATAGCCAATCTCTTTTAAAAGCCAACATCTTTTACAACTCAAAGTCTCTCAACTGTGGGCTCCAGTAAAATTCTTTACTTTAAAAGGGAAGAATCAGGGCATGGTCACAATCAAATCAAAGCAAAACCAAATTTCGACAATCCAATGGCTGAGATCCACTCACCATCTTCTGAACTCCTCCAAAGGGTCGGGTCACTTCTCCGGCTCTGCCCTCTGCAGCACACACGGCTGTCTTCTAGGCTCTGGCTGCCTCCACTCCACCACAGCTGCTGTTCCTGGTGGTCATCCCATGGCACTGGCATCTTCAAAAGGCTAGGGTCTTCTGTTGCAACCGGGCTGCGCTTTCACCAATAGCCTCTCACAGGCTCTCTTCCTGGTGCCAAACCACATCTTCTTTTCATGACTCCTCAGTCCTGGGCTTTCATCTGTGACTGAGGCTGTACTTCTAGCAATGGCCTCTCCAGGCCTCTCAAAGTACCAATCCTCAGCTGCTCTCCATGACCCCGTCATGCCTTCACAACCAGTATTACCTAGGTAACTCTTACAAGTTACCAAGTCCAGCTGCCAGCATGAGGGACAACCTTGGCCGCCTCTGGAACACAGCTTTTCTGTGCTCTCGGGAAACACTTCCCAGATTTCACCTCGGCGATGCTGGTCTCTCAGTCACCGCTAATTTCTTAGCTCCAGCAACCAGCATCAAGTAGCCCAGCAAAGCAAAATTTCACTTCAGCAGTTCTGGTGTCTTGTTCATCACAGCTGAGTCTTCAGCCCCAGCTAACCAGAACCACAGGATCTTGATTCAAAATAACAAATGGCCCTGGTAGAGTCTTTAAGGTTCCCTCTGCACAGAGAAACCCTGTCTCGAAAAACAAAAAAATAAAAAAATAAAATAAAATAAATAAAAAAAAATAAAGTTCCCTCTGAAACTTCACAAGCCAAGCCTCTGTCCTCTGCACTGACCTCAACATTCTTATCTTCCAAACCCCTAAAGAACATCCCACCGGAGATCTTAATACTCGATGGCTCTCCTAACCCCAAAGTCCTTCCACAGTCCTCCTCTAAACACGGTCATGTCTGTCACAGCAACACCCCACTGTGCTGGTATCAGTTTGTCTTAGGGTTTCTGTCGCTGCAAAAAAACACCAGGACCAAAAGTAAGTTGGGGAGGAAAGGGTTTATTTGGCTTACACTTCAGCATTGCTGTTCATCACTGAAGGAAGTCAGGACAGGAACTCAAACAGGGCAGGATCCTGGAGGTAGAAACTCATGCAGAGATCACGGAGGGTGCTTACTGCCTTGCTCCTCCTGCCTTACTCAGCCTGCTTTCTTCTGGAACCCAGGACCACCACCCACCGTGGGTTGGGCCCTCCCCTATTGATCACTGATTGAGAAAATGGCTTACTTATAGCTGGATCTCATGGAGGCATTTCCTCAGCTGATGCTCCTTCCTCTCTGATGACCCTAGCTTGTGCCAAGTTGATACCCCAAACCAGCCAGTGCAAGGCTTAACACTGACCCTACTTTCCCATGGGCAGAGATAGAGCCCCCAAGTAGGGAGTGACAAGAACTTTAGAAGCACATTGCTACAAAGTGTCTAAGCAGAGAGAGACCCTCACAGAGAACACTTTACACAGGAGCCCATTAAATACAGTGTGCTGCTTGTGGATTTGAAAATACCTTTCC
>NC_022018.1:53870547-53893839 GCF_000317375.1 Microtus ochrogaster
CTTGTGTGTTCACACATAGACACATAGTGCATGCACACACACATACACAGAGAGGCGGGGAGCTTATTCAGAACCAAAAGAAAAGATAAATAGATTGGGGACCCAGTAAAGTGGCTCCAAGGGTACAGGAGTTTATTGTTACGCCTAATGACCTGAAGACCTGAATTGATCCCTGGGACCCGCAAGGTTGGAAGAGGGAACTGACCCTTGCAAGTTGTCCTCTGCCTCCCCACGCCCAAACCAGGGCACACAAACACGAGAGCATATACACAGAGACGCACATAATGAATTTTTGAAAATTAAATAACTCTCGTTTTCCTAGGAACCAGCAATAAAAATGGGAAGGGACAAAAATTTATGACCGAGATTATGTTTTCAAAGCCATGTATTCACTTCTTATCGCTCCATAACAAATAATAAACGTCTATTGCACATAACAAACCCGACTGCTTCAATAACACCCATGTGCTATCTCACAGTTCTGTGGGTCAGAAGTCCAAGAGGTTCAATTAGCTTCTCTGCCCAGAGTGCCACAAGGCCAAAGTCAAGAGCTTATATTTGGCTGCTCAGGGAGAAAAGTCACGTCCAGCCCCTTCACACTGATGGCTAGATTCGGGCCCTTAAATCCTTTTCTCACTGGCTGTGGGCCAGAGAGTGTTTTCAGTTCCTTAAGGTCATTCAGGGTCAGGTCCTTGCCTCATCTTCACCTCAAAGCCAGCCACAGGTGTCCCCTTTCAAATCTCTCTTACGTCCCTCTCTGTTACCAGGCAGAAGAGACTCAGCTTTTGAAAGACTAATGGCAGGGACTGTAGAGATGATGGCTCAGTGTGCAAAGTACTTGCTGTGCAAGCATGAGGATCTGAGTTCAAATCCCCAGGACCACGTAAAGCTGAGTATAGTGGTGCATATCTATAATCCCAATGTTCCTATAGCAAGAAGGGAGTCGGTGACCAGAATGCTCAAAAGGTCATGGGCCAGCTAGCCTGGTGCACACAACAGTGAACAGCAAAGAAATTCTGTAGAAGACGAAGACAAAGAGGAGGACCAACATTCAAGGCTGTCCTCTGATCTTACATATGTAGCGCGGTGCCTGCATGGGCACGTTCAGACACATTAACACACACACACACACATAAACACCCAGTGATTTTGTCCCTGAGCTCATGCCTGTAGCATGGTACCTGCATGGGCACACTCACGCACGCCAGCACACACATGCACATCCAATGATTTGTTCCATCTTCTGCAAACATGCAGAGCCAAACACCTAACGACCTCGTGGCACCTCATCCCAAATTGAAGATCTCAAAAAAAAAAAACCCAACCCGCAAAGTCTACTGCTTCACAAGATAACAAAACGCCCCGTCTGGATAGATATGGACCCAATACGAATGGCCTACCATGCAAGACCAAGTAGCTCCCCACTCAGCTATGATAGAAACTGCTCCCGTCCCTCCCTGCTGCACTCACTCCTGCCCCCCGGCCAGTAAATTCTCCCCCCTCATCTGCTGTGTCCCGGTCACGTGTTACTGCCCACATCACCGGCCCTCCTTCCCTGAGCTGCCTCACGTGGCACGGCTAATTATCTGAGTTCCTCAGATGATCGCCCAGTTTTAGGCTCACTGGTGTCTTCCTTTGTATTTTCCTATTGCTATGATAAACACTACAGTCCAAAGCAATTTGGGGAGAAGAGGGTTTACTTCAGCTTACACTTCCAGGTCACTTTGAATGAGGTCAGGGAGGAACTCAGGGCAGGAACCGGAGCAGAAACCATGGAGGAACACCGCTGACCGGTTCACCTCCAGCGCCTGCTCAGCCACCTTCACTCACACAGCCCAGCAGCACCTGCCTGGGGATGGCGCTGCCCACGGCATTCGGCCCTCCTACACCAATCAGCGATCAAGACCAAGCCGGGTAGACATGGCTGTAGGGTAATCCGGTCTAGACAATTCGTCCCTTGCATTTCCCTCTTCCTCCATGACTCTAGGTTGTGTCAAGTAGACAAGAAACACTAACCAGGACGACTGGTAACAGCTTTAAATCTTCAAAATTTCTCAGTCCTGGGAGTAACTCCAGGAGGCCCAGTGCCTACGGGACAGTTTCAAACGCTGCCTGCCCTGGCTGGGAATGGGAACCAGGAAAAAAAAAAAAAGGCTATGTTCTCTTTTTATCTAATTTCCACATAGCACAGTTAGTTTGTGATTACTTCCTGATATGTGTATATACGTGTGTATATATACTTTTTTTTGGTTTTTATTTTTTTAATTATTTGTTTGGTTTTTTTTAAAGATTTATTTATTTATTGGTATACAGTGTTTTGTTTGCATGTATGCCTGAAGGCCAGAAGAGGGCACCAGATCTCATTACAGATGGTTATGAACCACCATGTGGGTGCTGGGAATTGAACTCAGGACCTCTGGGAGAGCAGCCAGTGCTCTTAACCTCTGAGCCATCTCTCCAGCCCCTATACTTTTATAGCTTATTATTTATTTATTATAAAAACTTGATTCTGGTGTAACCCAAGACACTTCACTTTCACTATGTGGCTGTGGCTGGCCTTGAACTCCTGAACCTCTTGTCTTTCCCTCTGCCTCCCTGTGCTGGCATCACAGGCCTGTGCCACCATACCTACAGATTTCATTTCTGTTTATTCCTGAGTAATATTCCTCTACATAGACATGCCAGGAAGTAATTATCTGTCTACCTCCTGGTGGCTGTGGAGGGCATTTCCAACCAGGGACTATTGGGAAGGAAGCAACTTTTGAGGATTCATCCATGGGTCTTCATATAAACATATGTTGTTTATTTTTGGCAAAGACCAAGGAGTGGAAAAACTGGGTCATCTAATAGATATGCACGCTCAGCTCTAAGAAGCTGCTGTGAATAGTTTTCTAGTGCCTGGAGCGTTTGTAGTCCCTCCAGGAGGCCTTGCTGCTGCTGGCACGTATCCCCACCCCAGTGAAGTGCAGGGACAAGCTCACTGTAACTCGGTCTGCTGGTCCCGGGCGACTGGCAACATCAGGCATCTCCTGTGTCTCTGATGGCCATATACAGGTCTTCTTTGATGAATTGCCTGTTCAGATAATTTGTCCACTTGCAAATGGTCATGGCTTTTAATTTTGCGTTTTGTGCCCGTTGCATACAGTGGCTGCAGGTGACTTGGCCAGACAACAGCACTGCTAACACTTGTACCATCCTTCCAATCCCTCTTTTGGGTTCTTAGTTGGTTCTTTTTAAAACATCATCTGCCTAGGGAGCCCAGGCAGATCTGTTACTCCAGATCTGCAGCCACAGTATCCCAAGTGCTGCCTGAAATCGCAGGCTTGCACAAGACCACACACCCAACTTTTTTTAAAAAAATATTTACTTCTATTTTTATGAGTATAAATGTTTCGCCTAATATATGATGGAGGAGGGTCATATGTCTATCTGTTGCTTTCATTGGTTCTCTCCTAGGAGTTTTTCAACTGTGATCATTATTTTGAGTGAATTTGAATTTGGTTGACACTCCCCCCATACCCCCACTCTAGTTATTCAGTGGTGGGGAGGAGCTGATCTGGGGACCCTAGCTGGTTTCCACCCTCTGTCTGTGATGCAGGGACTCACATCCCCACCCTCCCATTCTCACAGCGTCATGTGATTACCATAATTTTGAAAGAAGCCTGCCATCGAGTGGTGCCAGCATCTTAAAATCGCTTTGCCTAATACCAACCTTTGGTTTTCACCAGTAACTGAGAATGAACTTCTCAGTGTCTACACAAAAGCTTGCTGAAATATTCTTCAGGTTTTCATGGGATCTTCCGTTTACTTTGAGAAGAACAGCCTATGTCTTTGTACTGTTTTTCCTTCCCACAAGTGAGAGTCAGAACGCATTTCCCCAAAGTATACAGCCCTTTCGAAAAGCCTTCCATAGACAGCTTTGTCCTGTAGATTTCTCATACGTTCCCTTAAATATATGTTGAAACATTTCACTTGGGATTATTGTAATTGGAACTTTTCTGGTTTTCTAATTATTTTCTGCTCGTTTGTAAATATACAGTTAATTTTTATATCCTGAAAAACAAGCTAGTGGAGATTTGAGGTTTTCTACGTAAATAAATAATAACTATGTTTATTTAGAGAGCCTGGCTTCTTTTTCCCTGGGTGTTCGCCTTTTAGCCTTTTACAGCCTTTTTGTTGTTTTGATTTATTGTTGTAGCTAAATTCACGGTGTAACGATGATGGGGGGCTGGGGGAATGGGGGCCCTGGGGGCCTACACTTGTTCCTGATCACAGACAGCTCCATATTTCAACAGGAAGTGTCCTGTTAGAGCTAGGTTGTCCATAGACACCACTGTCAGATGGAAGGGGCTCTTGCTTACTTTGCTGTAAAATTAGTGCCACCATCATAGTGAGGCTAACTCTCCTCCTCTCTCACCAACCTGACAGGTAATTAGGGAAAATGCCAGTCAGCCAGAGTGGACTGTGTGCCAGCTGTGAGCCTGGCCGCTGCGGCGACGCCACTGCGTGGGCTTCTCGTGAGAAGCCCACTGAGACAAACCACGCGCTATGACAGAACTCTGAAAAGGCTTCCAACTTTTGATGTCTGACAAAGGGAACTCTGCTTCCAGTTACTAACAGGGTAACAGGATAGGGAGGAAGCTCAGCAGGTGGCAGAGTGCTCACTTTAGATGCATAATCATCTGAATTCAATTCCCAGAACCAACGTTATGCAAAAGCCAGGCCTGGTGGCTCATGCTTGTAACCCCAGGGCTGGGAAGGTGGGGATAGGTGAATCTGGGGCTCTGATGGTCAGCGAGCATGGCCTACTCTCAAGCTTGAAATCAGTGGCAGACCTGCCTCAAAGATAAGGTGTGGCGCCCAAGGAACAACATCTCAGATTAACCTCTGTTCTCCATTTCCAGATGCACAGAAGTGTGTGCACACATGCATGCACACACATACAAACCACATACACACTTGTGCACACACAAATGCACACACAGAAAGAGGAGTCACACAGCTAGAAAGCAAACATTTGAAAATAATTACCAAGCTAAATCTAACTTTAAAAATAAGAAAAATGAATAAAATTGTAACTGATCAAGAAAAGTAGCAACAGACCACAAAGAGAAACCTCAGGAGTCAGGGACCAGTTCTAAATTCAGATGTCACAGATATTACGGATGATAAGCTCATTTTTTATTGTGCTAATCAATCTGGCAACTTAATAAAAGCAGCCAGTTCCCAGCAGAGTGTAATTTCCAAAGATGATACAGGACGGAAAGGAACGTCTGAAGATCGCCCTGTTCCGCACAGGAGGGGAGTCTGTTGCCATAAGCCTTCTAGCCAAGGGGACTCCAGCCCCAGAGTTTTTCACAAGAACTCAACCAAATCTTAAAAGAAGCTGTGAAGCCATCAGGATACAAACTGTTCCAGGAAGCGAGACACACAACTCGGCCCACTGTTTTATGGGATCAGCTTAACCTCACACCGAAACAGAACAGCACATGGCCAGACAAGCAGACCTTGCCAGAGCCTCCACTAATGGGTTAACACTTTCCCAAGAGCCTGGAGCATTCCGTCCAGCAGCTACCACACTGGACAGACTCACCCAAGCCAGCGGGAACGGACAACAGACTGCCAGCTCCTTCGGGACAAACTTCATTCCATGCTGTGTTTCAAGAGCCTGCTGCATTTGTTGGCGAATTCATTTTTTTTTTCCAGAAAGAAAGAATAAATAAATAAACTAAACTAAACCAGGGTAAAAGGAACCTAGAAAAATCAAATTGCTTGTTTGACAGAAACCCAGAGGCAATAACTAAAGATTTGGGAGAAACCGTGTTGAGGGAGGAATCTGAGGAAGGGATGAGAGAGAAAGAAACGGGCCCCAGTCACTTGCCCTGGTGTGGTGGGAGGACCTTGCACTGGTGAACACGGGGACTCCGAGGAAGGCCTTGCTTGCCCTGTGCTTTTCAACAGAAGCTCTCCTCAGAGACCTTCCTGTTCAGAGTCTCTGTGGTATTGAATATCTTTAATGAGTAAGAATCAGGGATCCAGGTGAGATTGCAGTTCAGTGGTAGACTTGCCAGGAGGCAGGAGGTGCTAGGTTCAAATCATAGCACCAAGAGTCAGGGGAGTGGGAGGAGGGAAGGAAGGAAGGATAAATCAGTGTATTACCCAAGGATAGATCAGTGTATTACCCAAGGATAGATCAGTGTATTGCCCAAAAATAGATCAGTGTATTACCCAGAGAATACGGGGACATTCCCAGGGCACCTGGTGCCCAGGGTCCCTGAAAATCTTTAGTAGAAGCCCTTTACTCTCAGCACACGACACCTGTTAGAACAGCACAGACAGGCCTTGGTGGCTCAGGCACAGGGTGAGAGGCACACACAGAGAGAAAGGCTGGCAGTTTGACAGTCTCAGCTGTTTAGAGGAAGAGGGCAATGGCTGCTGATGTCTGGAATGTGATCGACCTAGAGAGCATGTTGTGCGGGCAGGCAGCCTGTGCCGGGTGGTCTGTGCACCTGACACCTGCAAGCAGACCCGGACACTGTTGTAGAGAGAAGTTGAGAGACACACTCAGAACACAGATGCAACTGGACATTCCTGCTGCATCAAAGTGGTGGCAGAATTTTGGTAAAATCTGTGTCTACTGTGTTACGCGAAAGCATTGGTCCAAGGCAGATGGTGAGAAAGGCAAAGGAGAAAGGGAAGAAGGAGAAGGAGGAGGAGAAGAGCCAGAGGGGAAGACTAGAAAAAATAGTTCTTCCGTGTCAATGTAGCACAGTCCCAGCACAGCAGGTTCATAGTGAACCTCAGGTTTAGCATCTTCGAATGTGTTTTTGTTTTGTGTTGTTTTTAACTTTTCTCTTTTCTTTCTTTCTTTCTTTCTTTCTTTCTTTCTTTCTTTCTTTCTTTCTTTCTTTCTTTAGACAGTTTCATTACTTTGCCCAACTCCTGCACTTAAGCAACTCCCCTGCCACAGCCTCTACTCCTGCCATCCGTAGCTGGGGTTGTAGCTGTATACCACTTCTCCCGACAGTGACCAGCACTGGACTGCACAGTGTAATTGGGAACAGAGCTTGTAGCTCAGTCCAGGATGCAAGAAACCCTGGGTAGGATCCTCAGCACCAAATAAACCAGGTGTGGTGGTGCACATCTGAAATCCCAGCACTCAGGAGGCAGGCAGAAGGAGCAGAGGTGGTGCACATCTGTAATCCCAGCACTCAGGAGGCAGGCAGAAGGAGCAGAGGTGGTGCACATCTGTAATCCCAGCACTCAGGAGGCAGGCAGAAGGAGCAGAGGCACAAGGGACATATCTCTGCTCAGATCTCACCAGCCTTCCTGAAACATTTTTCTTTTCTGAGTCAGCCTGAAGCTAGGCCTTTATGTGGTTAATCATAGGTGCAAACCAGAAATGATCTCTTTAGAGCTACTGGGAGCCCCAGCATCCAGTGGTCACGTACTCACAGTGGTGGATTAATTCCTGTTTCCTTTAGAGGTAACAGGCTTTAAGTTACCTTGAACCATTATTGCCATTGCTCTGGACCACACCGATGCCACCGTCCCTCCCTTGGCAAAGAAAATTAAAACCCGGTGACCTTCCACATTGGGTGTGATTTCACAGTAAGCCCCTCCGGTGGCCAGTCATGCATGTCTCTGAAGCTGTGTGGGCTGAGAGATGAGTCTGGTTGTTACTGGACTTGTTCAGGTCAGCACCTGGGCCCTGCCAGTCCTAACAACACAGGCTCTGCCATTAGTCCTTAATGTGCCAACTCAAGAGATTGGTAACAGTGCAAAGTGGGGGCAGGAGATGTAGTCCCTGAGGCGACACTGGGAAGAGGAACGAAGTTATTTCCATGACAACTCCCCTGCCTCCTGGTTCATCTTCAGGGTACTGGCAGGAGGGTTTAGATAGAAGGCAGGAGCTGTGCATAGCTTCGCAGTCCTGATCTAAGTATGGGCCTGTCCACCCTCATTGCCCAGTCTGTCCTGCATGGTGCTTAGAATTGTGGGCTGTCTTTCCAGGAGCCAAGTTCCTCTGGCTGGCACCAGGCCTGTCTTTTCCTTCCTCCAGTAGGAGATGCCTGGGGAGATTCCAGTTCCTTGGGGACATCATGTTAGGAGTTTGATAGCTCAGAGAGAAATTCAAATCTATCTGGTTTAGAAAATCTCCCGTTCCTGTTGGTGGCTATTTAGCTGGGTGGATTTGGGGATGGGCGAGCTTAGCTCAGACATGAGAAAGTCACACTGACTAGGTCTCAAGAGGGTGTGAACTTCAAGATGAGGATCCATCCACCAGCCCAGGACAACCACAGTCAGCCGGGGGGGGGGGGGAGTTTGGCGGTGGCTGCTTCTGTCTGGACAGCTCTAGAAACTCTTAACCCATCCCATTCCATTCTGTCCACAGTGCCCTGTGCTCATCAGCCTGGGCCACTGGTGCCTGTGACAGAGCAGGGCAAGCTGTCCAGGGAGTGAACTGTGAAGGGGCCAGCAATGTGGGCATGAATTCACGGGCACCCAGAGGTACAGTCAATCCCCCTGCCACCTCCCTCTCCCCAGCAAGCTGGCTACATCGCGCATGTGCATTCACAGGCAGCCAGAAGTACAGCTTACTCTGCTTTCCCACTGAGTCTGCCATTTGCCTCTGCTTGGTACTCAGCCACAGTATAGGGGTGGTTGCTAAGGCAAGCCAGCCCACAGAGGACCTTGCCTGCGGGTGACAAGGGTACCTTGTGTGTGTCCCAGTAGTTTTGGACTCTTTCCAAGGCTGACAGCCATCTGAGATTAACTTAGGGCTATTCCAGAGCTACCCTGAAGTCAACATTACCTCTATAAAGTGACTCAGATCAGTCAAGCATGTGTGGGTGTAAGACAAGCCACCAAGTGGGGACAAGTGTCCACAAGGCAGCTCTTTGGGGTACCTCATACTCCCCACTGCCCTCTGGGCTTTGTCCCTTCCTCCAAAGCAGGGAACCTTCAAGACTCAGAGCAGTGCTCTGACACCAGGCAGGGAGTGTGGCGCCTGCAGGATAGCAGCTGGGAAAGACAGGGGCAGTAAGGTGATTGGACTCACGCTTCTCAAGGGATCATGAGAGAGAACCCTTAGGGCGGACGAATGGCAAATGAGGAAGGAGAAAGAGGGCAAATTAGAGGTCCGAGAGGTTTCTGACGTGGTGTTCACGAGGGACACAGAGATGGACCACTGTGGGGAAAAGGTCTCTTAGAGGGGTTTCAACACCGCGGAGACATAAACAGCATGGCAGGGACTCTGAGAAGTGTTCAGGCCCAGTGCTAGAGACAGACGGTGTGGTGGGGGTCTCTGAAGCAAAGTCACGCCCTAGCAGGGCTGAAGTCCCTTATGTTAGGTCTCCGAGGAAAGGGGGGTGGTTTCACCACAAGGTTCTGCAGCCAGGCTCTCCGATTCCCAGGCAGGAGGCAAGGAAAGGGGTGGGAGCAGGATGTGTGCCCATCAATACCACCATGGGCCGTCGGTTTGCTAGAGAGTGCCAGACTGTGTCTGTAGGGGGCCTGCTGTATCCGTGACTGGGGGAAGGTGCTGTGACCCACACAGCAGTCAGGTCTAGATTCTACCATTACATGGCACCACCTACAGAGGAGCCCAGGAAGACAGGGCCATGCTGGGAGCTGCCATTCTCCTGGCTTCTGTTTTACTCCAACCTCTGTCCACTCCTACTATCTCCCTCCCAGGTCACATCCACCCAGCTGGTCTTTCTCCTCCTAGTTGCATTGGTAACTCAGCCCCACCATACTGCCTACCCAGCCTCTGCGTCCCACGAAAGCCATGGTCAGGCGCTCCCTTCCCTGGTGGAAGAGGCCTGCACATATCCCAGCTGAGCCAGCCTGGTGCCATTGGTTCCCACTGCTGCAGAGAGCATCCGGGGTAACTAAGACAAGCTTATCTCATTAGATAAGCCATATAGCTTGGAGAAGCCACAGAGGCCTTCTCCTACTCCCCTGGAATTGGAGTTACATATGATTGTAAACTCCCACGTGGGTGTTGGGAATGGGACCTTGGCTTCTGGAGAGCAGTCAGTGCTTTGACCCATAGTGAGCCATCTCACCAACACCATCAATGAATAAGTCAACTTTGAAGAACGTAAAACATAGACAGATGGAGTGACATCAAGCCAAGATGTTCTTGGACCACAAAGGAAAGGATGGGGGTACAAAGTCAGCCCAAGGAGTGAGAGGGAATACCCGCCAGCTACTCATCCAGGGAGGGACTGGGGATGAGGATGTACAGGGCACTCATACCTGGGGGTGCTGCCAGCCGTGAACTGAGTAGGGACAGCAGCCCCTGAAACCTCATGCCTGTCTATCACCACCCAAGGGCATGCCTCAATCTCCAGCACAGTGCTCTCTTGTGGGACACCTTGCCCTGCATCAGCGTGTCAGACATGAGTCTGAATCCTTGGTCATTCAGGCACGATCCCAGCCTCTGCACATGACCACTGCCAGGCTGAGGGGACAGAGAGACATATGACTTGGCATCACTTACTGCTATTTAGAATATGGTCTTGAGACCTTGAAGACTCGCTTTTCCTCGGCCATGCTATCCCAGTTAGAGCACAATCATACAGGGGCAGTCTAGGGATCCTTGGATCTAAGGATGATCTTGGAGGAAGCAGGCGGGTGTGTGGTGGGTCTGAGCTAGGGACACAGCTTCCAGTACTGATGTGAGTGCTTGTCCCTCAAATCCCATCTCCCTATCTACATAAAAAGCCCCGGCTCTTTGGAGGCACTGTCTGCTGGTCCTGTCCTGCGGCTCTATGTCATGAGGAACGAGGGCCATTACCATAGTCTCATCTGCCTGCCCAGTTAATTCTATGTGGCCTCCATCAGAGCCCTGGGTGGGGCCCTGGTGGGTGGGGAACTCAAGTCTTCAGCCCTACCCCAGGGCTTTTGTAGAGCAACCTGCACTCCTACCCCACCCCCACTGATAGACAAGGCTTGATGGGGACAATCTATCACACAAGCAAGAGATTTTTCAGTATCTGTTTACAGATAAAACATTAAAGCTGAAAGACCTGAGTTCAGCATAGGTGGGTGTCTAATAAACAGTTTGGGAATGAAAGACTTAATACTTAATTATTTGGGTTATAGACAACTTCAAAAATGTTGGGCTGGAGAGATGGCTCGGTAGACAAAGTGCTTGCTCTTCAAACATAACAACCAAAATTCATTCAGGTCCCCAGAACCCATGTAAATGCCAAATTGGTATGGCAATTGCTTTAAGTCTAATGTTCAGAAAGTGGAGCCAAGGGAATTCTTGAAGCAAGTTGGCCAGCTAGACTAGCCAAATCAGCAAACTCCTGAACCCCCACTACAATGAATGAGGCAAAGAATGAGCAAGAAGATTCTCAACATCACCGCTAGGCCCTAATGTGTACATACACATGCAAACATGCACATACACACACACGCACACACACACCACACATATACACATACACATGGAAAGATATTATAGTTTAGGGTTTGGGGATTCAGCTCACGGATAACATGATTCCACAGTAGTGTTAGGTCCTGGGTTTGAATCCTAGCATCACACACAGAAAGAAAATACTTCAGCATGGAACAATATTATGGGTTCAATTTCAAAACTCTTTTCTTTTTTTTTTAATTGATTTTTATTGAGCTCTACATTTTCCTCTTTTCCCCTCCCTTCCTCTCCCCTCCCCCCTTCACAAAACTCCTTTCTTACTTACCTAAGCATACAGATTCAGTAAGTTACACATTTGAGCAAACTAAGAATGTGGGCATATGGGGTTTATTTTTGGTTTGGTTGACTTTGGTTGGGTGGTTTGGGGTCAGAAGAAAACAGGTTGACTACAAGAAAAAGTATAAAGACCAACAAATACATTGACACTGTTCACACGGTGCTTACACGTCTCACAAGAGAAATTAGACATCTTTGCATAAATAATAATTATGAAAGTGTACATTAAAACAAGAGAGCATCATCAAGGGTCAGCTGGTAGACTCGAGCGTGGCATCTGCTCCTGCTCTGGAGACAGAGGTGTTCCCAGTAGGCATGCAAGCCAGCACGAGATCCAGAGTGCAATCGAAAATCAAAACTGCTTACTCAAGACAGTGCCAGCCTGTGGCCAAGGAGTGACAGCGAAGTCTGAGAAAAACCAGGATGTCCATCGGACCAGCAAGTTCTGGGAAGCCCCTGGGCAGACGAGTAGCTCCTAACTGCTATGTTTATTCACAGGCATTACGTGTGTGTGTGTGTGTGTGTGTGTGTGTGTGTGTGTGTGTGTGTGTGCAGATGTGCAAGCATAGAGAGGGCTCCGCACTACCTACCCTGGTGGTGGGGGTATTGGCAGATGGAGACCCATCTGGCCAGAACACCAGGCAGCTAGCATATGCAGATGTGTCTAATCCTCATGACATCCACCTCGTTGACCAGGAAACTGAGGCAGTTTTGGCCAAGTGACCCATTTGACTCCAAAGTCTTTCAACAATGCCTACAGCTCATGGTCAGAACTACTTATCCGATCCTGCTGGCAGATTTAAAATACTGAGGGCCAGGAGGACAGGTGTGGCTTAAGCCAGTGATCCCAGCATGTGGAAGGTGGAGTCTGAAGCCAACCTGGACTGCACACGGAGCTCTAGCCAAGGCTGAGCTAGCTACTCGTGAACCTATTGTGGAACATGAGATTACAAAGAGCAGCACATAGGCTGGGGAGGTCGGTTAGTCAATAAAGTGCTTGCCTTGCAAGCATGCGGACCTGAGTCTGAACCTACAAACAGAGCCACTGTAGTGTCCCATGAAGTGTAATCCCAGCACTGGGGAAGGAAGGACATTCTTGGAACTCACCAGCCAGCCAATTTAAGCTACTCGGTGAGCCCCAAGGCCAGCAAGTTTCCTTGTCTCCAAAAACAAGGTGGGTGGCTCTCAAGGCAAGACAATGGGATTGACCCCACAATGTGTGTGCATGTGCGTGTGCATGCACACACACACACACACACACACACACACACACACACACACACACAGCAGGAAGGGAAGCACACGGCCAAACATTTTAAGCGAAGGGATTCTAGGCATTCATTTGTTTTCTTTTTTTGTATTTCTTCTTTTTAAAGCAGTTTTATACTGAAGTTTCTAGTGCAATGATCAAAACCAGTCACGTCTCTTCCTTCTTGAAAACGCAGCAAATCTTGGGCTTTCTCCTTTCTGTCCAGGTGAGGCGATGCCTATGGGCTCCGTGAAGAAGCATGGTGCGTGTGATAGTGTAGTTACGCAATCAGCACGCTTCTCAGCAACTGCTGTGCACCTGAGCTCCTGATGCAATCCCTGGATCCCAGAGCCATCAAACACGACTTCAGAAAATAAAAGGGGTACACCCAGCCCACACCCTGATGCCGTAATCCATCATTAATTAGGGGAAAGAAAGAGAGAGCTGTCTGGTTTTATGATCTCAGCTTTTCCACCTGGAGAATGAGCCCTAAGGATTCCACGCAGCTCTCTGCCAGCGCTGATTCGATCACAAGGGACTACAGACAGCTTC
Source organism: Microtus ochrogaster (assembly GCF_000317375.1). NCBI lineage: Eukaryota > Metazoa > Chordata > Mammalia > Rodentia > Cricetidae > Microtus > Microtus ochrogaster. The sequence continues at coordinate 53,884,077 of NC_022018.1, forward strand.
TTGGCTCTCATGCTCCTAAACCAACCACAGTGTCAGAGGTTAGACCAGAGTACCTGCTCGTTCAGTCCATTCTTTTAGTTTCGGATGTCTTGTTTAGTGGATGGGGGTGCACACCGATGCCGGTTTGGGGACACATTCGGAGTCTGTTGCTCTCCATCTTTTCCCTTAAAGACAGGGTCTCTCATTGAATTGGAAGCCTTGGCAAGGCTGGCAGATTCTTCCTATCTCCACTCTACCCCCTGCAATGCCACCCTGCCCCACAGCTATGCCAGACTCTGTGGGTGCTGGGAATTTGAACTCAGCTCCTCATTCTCAAGAGCACGTGCTTTTACCCACAGTCTTCTCCACGCCCCCTGCCTGCGCGTTTAATTAGGCACACTACTTCCAGAAATGAATAATTAATGCACATTCCTTTTAGCGCGTGTGTGTGTGTGTGTGTGTGTGTGTGTGTGCCTGCATCTGTGCGCACGAGTGTGTGCTTGTGTGTGTGCGGTGGAAAGTGTGTGCATAAGTGTGGGGGTCAGAGGGCAGCCGTGAGTGTGGCTCCTCAGGGGCCACTCACCTTGTTTTTGGAGACGGGGTTATCCGATAACCCAGAACAGGCCAAATACGCTAGGCTGGCCTGCCAGCAGGCTCTAGGAGCCCCTCCCCTGCCTTCTCTGCCTTCCCTGCCTTCTCTGCCTTCTCAGGCCTGATATCACAAGCATGCACTAGCAGGCCTGGCTTTCTCTGTGGGTTCTGGGGATTTAAAACTCAGGTCTTCATGCTTTTTCATGGCAGGCATTTTACTGAGTAAGCTAGCTCCCCAGCCCTTCTTTACTTTTAAATTTAACTTAACTAATTAATGCTTTTTGAGGTAAGGTCTCACTGTGCCCTTGCTCTCGAATGTCAGAGCCAAAGGTGCTCCTTCCGGTTCAGTCCCCTGAGTAGCTTAGGCAGGACATGCCGGAATCATAGTTGTATGCAATTTTCTGCCTAGGGAACCTAGCTTGGTGGAGGCCTGGCCTCCTATCCTCCGTGAGGTTAACTTGATTGGGCTGAAAGACACTTAGCGGACTAGTAAAATTTACCCCCATGTTGTCTCTGAGGGTGTTCCCAAGATAAACAGATCTAATCAAGGGCTCAACAGTGGGCTTCAGAATTGGACCAGACAATCAGGAAGTGGTTGAGCAGTGGAGAGTGGGGATTGCTTGGAGAAACAGGTTGCTGGGGGCTGCTCTTTGAGGCTCTTTCTTGTCCTAGTTCTTGGCTGTTGCTGGTCCATTCTGTGTTGGGGCCACCATGATGTGAGCAGCTCTGCTCTATGACACCCAGTCCTCCATGCTGGTGACACCTCTGATACCATGAGCCCAAACACATTTTCCTGTCTTAAACTGCACTGTGTCCAGTAGCTTGTCACAGTGATGATAAAACTGACTTCTATATCCCTTAGGCTCTAGCACAATCTGCATCTTTCAGAAAGATGCTGACTGGGTGAGTGTCTCTGGGGATGTCCCCACCTCAGCAGCTGGCTCAAGGAGTTGAACTGTATGAGGTCACCAGCAGCCACAAACCTGCATGAAGGAGTTGCCTTTATTTAGGAACTGCCTACACAAGCTCTGAGAAATGGGGTGCCCTAGGAAACTCCCCAGGGCCGAGAGGTGGGAGAAGGATATTGAGTCTTAAGCAAGAAAAAGGAGGATAAACCACCCACTCTTCCCAGAAAGCGCAAGGCAGGAGTGTAGAGCCAGCGAAGGGCAGGGAGGCCCAATGGTCAAGAGTGGGTGTGGGGCTTGGGTCTCCACTGATGCCCCGATGCCTAAGAACCCAGAGGAACCAGGACAGATGAAAACCTGAACAAACCCAGTAGGAGTCCATGATGATGACCTCTAGACGGCAGCTGGACCCTGGAAGACCGATTTCACTCCTCTGGAGGCTCAAGAGCATGGCGTGCTAGGGCTCCAGCCTCAGACAAAGTCCTAGGCTACACCTTTACAGGGCAGGACAGGGAGGGGCCGGGACTGGGTTTCATGTCCTCAGCCAATGCCACACACAACAGGGAAGGCTCACACATAACAGACCCACCTGATCCAAGCGACTGGACACTGAACCACTGGGGTCATGGAGAACTGTGGGTAAGGGTCTGCCATTACTTCGGATGAAGACCAGAACTGCCGATTGCTGACTCTGCCTTGATCTTGGCCAGTGACTCAAATGACAGTTCTCTGTAGGGACACCTATCCCCAGGACAGAGTAGACCTGAGGCGGATGCACCCTGAGAATTAGCTAATGACAGAAGGACTTACCGCAGTGGTCCTCTACGTGTGGCTGTGACCCCTAAAGACTACCGGAAAACACAGATATTTACATCATGATTCATAACAGTAGCAAAGAAAATTATTTTATGTGGGGGGATCACCACAACAGGATGAATTGTAGTCAAGGGCCGTGGTCTTGGACTGAGAATGGTTGGTTTGCTTTGCTGCAAACCAATGTGTTTGTACAGGCTACCAGACAGCCACCACACTGTGTCCAGACATGTCCCACTTAAACCTCACGAGCTCAGAATAATCCTCTCCCTCACAGTTGTGACCAACGCCATGTGGAAGATACAAACTTCTGGGCCTTTTGAGTCAGAGCTTCAACATTCTTCCTCATGTTTTTAGGATCCAGACCACATGGAAGAGAGAGAGAAGAGTGTATAAGGAAAAGGAGGTGTGAAGGAAGGAAGTCATTTTGGATGTCCCTCCAGAGAGGTCAGGGGTAAATGCGGCCAGAGATAACTCTGCTCACAAGAACCAGAGAAGAATAACTACCCACTTCATTCCCGCCTCACCGAACAACCCAGCTGAGGGTTGCCCGCCCTGTAGACTCTATAGCGTACTATAGAGTGTACCACAGTGATGGCACACTCGTGCCGTGAAACATGATGCTTCTGTTGATATAACAAAATACTTGGTCCAGACATGGACAAATTATTTTTCCATGGCTGGAAAATGTTGGTTTATTTTTAAAGAGGTTTGTTTAATGTACAGTTTTAGGGATGGAGAGCCCAGGCAGTATGGTGGCAGCTCTGGGGGGTCCCTCGGCTGCATTCACCTCTGTTAGACTGGCGGGCTACACAGAAGGACCATATGCAGGAGGCATCGCACAGGAAGACAGAACGTGAAGAGCAACCAGGTACCGTCCTTTATAACCACAAGCTCTCGAGAGGACAGACTTGGGATCCCTAGTCCCTCTCCCACACGGTGCTCCCATGGTGCTCCCAGTGACACACCGTCTCCTACCAGGCCTCACATCTGGGGACAAAACTCTCCACATATGAACTCTTAGGAGACATTCAAACCATCAAACCAGCATATCCAAGCCATAGCCTGAGGTCCACATGCATCCCAGAAGAGCTATGAATGCAGCCCATGTATGTGCTGTGGATGAGAATGTCATGTCACAATGTTAAAAAAAACCCAAAACAGTTTGTGTTACTTCCCCCCCCCCCCAGCCTCTCTCCACTGCCACACTATTTCTTAAGACATTCCTGAGGCAGGTCACCATCTCCTGTCCCAGTCTGGCCCCTAAGTCATGGCCTTTTTCAGGGTCAAAGGCCATTACAGCATCATTGGTCTGTCCACTGTGCTTTTCGGGTATTGTATCCTTATTCCTTATTTTTTTTTCTAAGGACAGCATATGTGTAGTCTATATTTGTTGAGTGTCCTTTGATAAACCGCTCTAAAATATTTAAGGGCCTTGCATTCCATGATTTGCTTTAAGCCTGAGGTCACAAACACAAGCAGGAGGTGGCCACTGAAGTCCTTAGGGACTGAAAGAACCCGGGGAACCCTTAGCTTTCCAGGAACCAGGGGTCTCTTCTCGGTAGTTCCTGGGCTCTGTGTTGGAAAAGGTGTGGGGCTGGAAGCCGTCTACGGATTTGGTCCCCACTCATTGGAAAAGCCCTCCTGGTGGGGAGCACCCACCTCCCACATCAGCGCTGTTCAAAAACAGCTTCACTTCAAGTGATCCAGCAACTAACACAAAATTGTCAGATAGCCGGACAGTTTCCTGTGAAGAAAAAGGCAAGAGCCACCACACGTTCCGGCCTGACAGTCACTGAGGGCGTCTGCTAGATGCAGTCCCCACTGCCAACGGGGTCCTCGATGGTTCTGTTCCGTGAAGCTGGTGGCCTCTGAGATGCTGGCCCTTTGGAGACCCATCCAGTCCCTGGCATCTGCTTCCCTTCTGTCCCCAGAGATGTCACTCTGGCCAGACCAGGAGTGTGTGCCTGTGCACGTCATACACACGGCCTTTCCTTTCCTTTAATAGAACATGGGTGGGGTGGGCATAAAACAGGGAAAGAAGCCAAAGTCACAGTGGAGCAGAATCTTGTGTCCTGTAGGAGAGCCGTCTGCTTTGGGGAGGCATGGGGAGCATGCCAGGGCTTGCTCCACAAACACTGAGTACATTCTCTGGGGACAGGGACATGACTCAGTTTAGGAACCTACAGCCACTCAACTCACTTCCAGTTTAAGGAGGCCTGGGCCACCCTCTTCCCTTTGAGAGCACTAGCCGCCTGGGAACTTGGGGTGGGTAGGCAGCTGGGATGGTCAATCTAGTCTTCAAAGGGAGCCAGACCTCCATGCAGGGAGGTGCCATCCTTGAGACCCATATTGAAGAGGCCCCTCGCCAAGAGGAGGTCAGGACTCAGGGTCCCCTGAGTGTCACAGCCCCCTCGTCATGCTGAGGTTGTTACACAGAAAGCACTGCAGATGCGTCAGGCCAAGGACCTCTGTTCCTGACATCACACTCACAGCGGCAAAGCCTGTGTCAGGGTCAGGTGTCTCGTGGTGTTGCTGGGGAACTGGTTCCACCATGTCTGGGGTATAAACATCCTCAGATGCTGCCTTCTTGCAGGCCTAGCCTATGAGAGCCTCCCAAAGACCTTAACTCGTGTGCAGATGGCCTGTAACACTTCAAAGGATATCAATGCTGAGCTACTAGGTGCTCTACTGCATCTCAGAAAGACACGACAGGACAAAAATCTACAGCGTTACTACAGCTAGACTTGTTTCCAAGCCCAGAGTGACTGGATCCCAGGATCTGAAGGGTGGATTCTACCTTGCAGAGAAAGCTGAGACCTTCATGCATTCCCTCCAAACCCAGCGCACTAAGCTATGGTCATTCAATGCACTGAACTCACTCACTTGGGGTCCCACCCACTGGGCTGACATCACCTCTCAATTCAGTGTCCCCCAACATGTCCAAATCCATGTCGACCTCTCCCCATCAAAGGCCCCTAAGGCTGGGCTAGCTGAGTGGAGGCTCCAGATCTCACGTCACACCTGAGTCCAGTGGACTGGCTCCTTGCCCATCCTCCCTTGGGCCAGATGCTTAGCCTGGCTCACTCACAGTGGCAAACAGTTGCTCCCTGGTATTTGGCAGGGCCGGTCTCCACAACTGAGTGTCTCTAGAACAGATGGTAATTTGTTGACACTCAAAGACGTAAGGGGACTCAATTACAGTCCCACTAAAAAAAGCTTTCTCTAAAATAAGAAAGTACACAGATTCCTCAATGTGTGGAAATCGCTGACAGCTTTGTTCCCCCCCCCCACAGGAGTAAAAAAGAAGCTGACAGCTTATTTTTGCAGGCTCTGCTCATTCAAGTCTATTTTAAGATAATTTTCCTAAGTCAGTACACCAGAATAGCACTCGGTTTGAAAAATCACCATCTGTTGGGAGCACAGGGCAGGGTCTCAAAGGGTCTGGGCTAACATGTCTGACCTTCACAGGGCATTTGTCCCCTGGACAAGAACAAGAAGGCGTTTGGGGGCTCCAAAATTAGTGTTGAAAGAATGTGCTAGAACACGGCATCAAAAAATTGTCATTAACTATTGATATAAGGTATTTATAAAAACACACACACACACACACACACACACACCCTTGACCTTTTAAAAAGCTGTTCAAACAACCCCTTGTATTTAAATAGTTTTCTTGTAAAAAGGCCATCCAACCTTATCTGGGTTGTTCAGATAAAAATTCGCCTATGGAAAAGAAAGCCTCCTCAGAATGCTATAAAAAGGCCCTTGCTCCACTCTTTTTTTTCCGGTGACCAGGGCCCCTCCCTCCCTCTGGCCTCTGTGGTGACTCATGTTCTTCTCTGGAAGGCAGCAGGGCCCGAAACACAGCAGGAGGGCAGCGATTTGACTTATGAGTAACATTAGAAGAATCGCTCTGTCCCCCCTGCAAGGTGGGGACTCTCTCGGGCTGGGCACAGGCAGCATGGGGGAAGGAGGGTCGGGTAGCCGTGCGAGCGCTTGGTGCCTGGCAAGTCTGCCTACCTGGCCGCAGGTCTAGGTCATTTTTAGCCTTCTCTAAACTTAGCTCCATCCACCCTCTTGAATATCCTGCATGCAAAATGCCATGTTTTTTCCTGTGGGTTAGAACGCTAATACACACAGAGTGTATATTAAATTGCTAACGATGGAACATTTATTGCTTTACAGTCCCTGTGAGTGGCCCCTCAGGCAGCAAGGACATGGAAACCTTTCCAGCAGGAGCCTCTGGAAACCCTTGGCACCTTGCAGTGACCTAGGGCCTTCTCAGCAGAAGCCCTCCTGTGTGTCCTGAGGTTCCAAGACCCCCAGAGCAAGGAACCACCCAGCTGGAGCCAAGAGCACAGTCCATGGGCATGTGACTTCTCATGGGCACGTGACTTCTCATGAGCATGTGACTTCTTGTGGGCACATGTTCCTGGAAGCAACCTGGCATTTGCCACTGGCCTTTCAGAGTAGCCTGTTCATGGGTAGCCTCAGCTACCAGGGGCGTACATGGACAACCTCAGCTAAGGGGATTTGATCCTTACCCTACAGTCAAACATCTCAGTTGCTAGGAGCGGGAATGTGGTCTCTAGAGGGGTGTTTGAAAGTCAACGTATGATGTTACTGGCTTTCTGGCGAGCCAGCATGGCAAAGTCGGGTCCAGGCAGGTGGGAGCCCTCAGTGTTCACTTGCTGTCAAGCTGAGGTAAGTGTGCAGAGCTCTGGAGAAAGCAGGAAGCAGCTAGGGCCTTTTGACCGTTACGTTTCTCGGCCACTTCCCCACCTGCAAACCCCAAAGTTGAGAAACCAATCAGATCGCCACCAAGTCTGTTCTTAGAAGCAAAGCACTGAGGCCCGGGGCTTTGGGAAGGGGAGGTGGGCACTTCCTACTTCAGAGAGCTTTCGGGTATGCAAACGGTTCAGAAGAAAGGGGGCCTTAAAGTGTCTTCCTCAGAAGTTTATTTAAGAAACAGGCCATGATATCAAACAAGAAGTTTGCTTGTGGGATCAGATCATCTTGGCCCAGAAAGTCCCAGAACGTCTTTCCAAGCCCTAAAAACCAGGCTTCTATTTTCCCCCAAAGAGCTCATAATGAGACTAAATAACACTGATATCAGAGAAAACACATAAAGAGGCCTAGAGCCAGGTAAATCAGAATTTTGCAAAACTCAACAGTTCTTGAAACCCTGGGAGACAGTAAGCGTTGGGGAGTCACTCTGTGGGCAGCAACAGGGATGATACCAGACAATGGTCAAGTGTTTTTTCTGGGGTTCACAAGCTGCCCACCGGGGGCTCTGGACACACTGTGAGTGCAGAGGTAAACAGAGAAACTCACACACTCCTGCTCAGAGATCCAGAAACCTAGACGGGCCCGGCCAGACTCACTGTGCTGCTGATAGAACCATAGCTAAGGATGGTGGATGTCTCCCATGCTGTCCTCCTGACCTAGGGCAGAGGCCTAACTAGAGCTTTCCATGACAGCATGTCACCCCCAGGCAAGGTCCACGTCGTTTGCAGGTTTCTCCAGAGAGGTCATAATAGCACCCTCTCTCATGGGGAGGCTGGGAATGGGAAAGAGCCTCTCTCCAGGAGAATAGGGAAAACTGGGCTATAGATGCTGGGTCTAGGTATGCCCACTCCCCAGCCAGTCCATTTAAACCATGTGTGTGCACATCCCCGCCCACCAACGTTCTGGGTCAGGTGTTGACACCTCCACAGATGTTGACACTGCCTGTGTGGTTGACCCGCTTGTCCATCAGTGGCTGGAGCTCCTGGCTAGTCTAGCTTCTTACTGGACCAAAGGCCTTTACACTCCCAGGGCCTCTCCTTTCTACTCCCCTCTGGCAGGGGCCATGAAAGCTTCTGGGTTCTGCTGTCAGCCAAGGCCACCCCTAGTACTCAACAGACAAAGCGGAGGTGAGTGCTGGGGCTGGGGACACCGCTCAGCCGATGAAGCATTTGCAGGCCAGAGGACCTGACATCCAGTCACCATTGGCTCGGAGTTGCCGTTGGAACCAGAGCGTGAAGCCATACACTGGACACCAGGGGGCAACAGGAAACACAGGATGTCCCTCCAGCCCTGAGAGCCTGGCCCTACTGTCCCCATGATGCTGCCTCCTGTCCTTTCCTGCTGAGGGTTGCTGGTCAAGTGACATTCTTTGATCCAGGCCACTTTTCTTTGAACTTGTGCCACTCACAACAAAGACTCCTGACACATCAGCGTGTCAGACCCAACTCCCCTGATAAGATTAAAAACCTGCCACAGTGTGGCATTTACTTTTTTATTTTTATTTTTTTGGTTCCATGGACTCAGTAGCAAGCACCACGGTAAGTTTCCACTGTCTGTGGAAACATGACAGGCCTTGCCTCGTGGCTCCGGAAATATTCGCCAAAGCCACTTACATTAGTCTTTAGCTCATCAGCCAGAGGGGCAGACCTGGGTTCTCAACAGCAAGCTGGAACCCAGAAAGGTGAAATCAAAACAGTGCAGAAGAGAGAGAGTTCCCACAGGAAACCTCTCACACAGAGCTCCCACGTTTAAACAAGAAAGCCCTGAGTCGGTCTCTCTGTTTCAGTCAGAGGTTTTAAAAACATTCGTGAATCGTGCAAGAAGGGTAAAAAAGTCCAAAACTGCTTAGCTATTTCTGAAGTGCTTTATTTTGGAATTTCTGCTCTGTTCGAGCGGCGAGTGTCTGTGGGCGAGAATTATGTCACGAGCTAATCATCTCAGGAGACTGCAAACTCGGGAAAGGAGAAACTTGGGCGAATGGCCTTGCGGCTGTGGGCTGCATTGCATAACGGGCTCCTGTGCACGCGTCCAGGACCCAGGACCGGCGTGTGGGGCCGCACAATGCAGCCAGTGTCACATCCCCTGTTGACCTTTCCAAGACGGAATCACAACCACACCCCGCCCCCCCAACACGCACGCTGCCAATCCTGAAGTTGGCTGTGAAAGGAAAGCAGAAATGTCAGTTCCCCCACAGTTCCCAGAGGAAGACTTTGAAGTCCCTGGCTGCTGGCAGCCTGGTGGCTTGCCTGCCTGTCTTGCTCCAAACCGCTGTAAAAAGCTGTCCTTTAGCACCAAAGTAGAATGTTTTGCTGAAGTACTTCCTGGCATCTGTGATGGGAACAATAGGCACAGCCTCACAATGGAGTATTTTATACGTAAGGAAAGCAAAAGGTCAGAGGTGGGGGGGAGCCCGGGCTGTGCGCGTCACAGCTCTCCGTCCGTGTTTGATGCTGTTGAGCAACCACGCTGGCCGAGAATCTGTTACTTAATCCTGCCAGTATTCTCCAGAAAGAACACTTGCGAAATACCGAAGACAAATATGCCGTAATTATTACATGCACAGGGAGCTTGTCAAGCATAAACTGTTAGTGTAGCATCAACACAGTCTCCCGTTCCACTGGGGCCGGCCAGTAATTAGCACCAACAATGCACCGTGTGTGTGTGTGTGTGTGTGTGTGTGTGTG
>NC_022018.1:53893939-53916818 GCF_000317375.1 Microtus ochrogaster
GGGCGGTGCTCGAGGCCTTGGTCTCCATGATACTTCTGCTTGAAAATTCTTCAGAGCCAAGCACTAAGTGTGAATTCTAGAAGAAAATAAGATGACGGCTAATTCTCTGACACATCAGAAAGAAGGGGCCATCAGATGTCACCAAGTCTCTCCTTCCTTCTACCCTCCTTCCTACTCTTCCCTTTCTACATTTTGCCTCTCTCCTTCCTCCTTCCCTCCCTCTTCCTTCCTTTTTCAAACCCCTCCCTCCTTTCCCCTCCCCTTCCTTCTTCCCCTTTTTCTCTCCTCCCCTCCCTCCCCTCTTCTCCTGTACCTCTCCCGCCCCCTTTTCCTCTGTAAAAAGGATCCTTGGGTTTCATCACATCGACGCCTCTGCACTGGAAACCCTGCCCAAAGTCTGATTGGGTCACATCAAGGAGACTGGTCCTGTCATGATCTGAATTGCCAAGTGTGGAGTATGAACTCAGTAGCCCAAAAGAATTGTTCTCAGAAAGGCAAAACATAACCAAGGTGGAGATTTCATAACCAGCTTTGGGTTTTCACTGAGCAGTGTTCTACTTTATCTCAGCTTGCTCTGTTCCCGGCGTGTGCTCAGCCCCTGGAGCCAAATGAAGACACACACTTCGCAGCCATCCAAACTTACCATAAGGCAGAACTCCCGGGTGGGCACTGAGCTCTCCTCCCTGTGTCCATCTTCAATCACTGCAAGAAAATACACAGAAAATCCCATTCTCTGACCACAACTAAACTTTGCGTGTGGGAGATAAGACATGCTCACATTTCATCTGAGATAATAATAATAGATCAATAAGTGCCATATTTTTCCATCAGAAAGTTTCTCTGCACACTAAGTTGATCAATAAGAGCTGATATAGGGCTGGAGGCCTGGCTCAGTGGCTAAGAGAGTATCTTGTTATTCCCGTGGACCAGATTTCAGTTCCCAGCACGCACATCAGGTAGCTCACAACCACCAGTATAACCACCAGTATAATTTCAGGGGATCTGATGCTTCTAGACTCGCAGTGACCCTCACTCACGTGCTCACACCCTACCCCCACATACACATAATTAAGAACAATAAATATGGTATGCTGGGCTGCAGTGTAATCGGCTGCCTGAGGCCTTAATTGAGGCCAATAAGAAACTGGGAGTTCAGAGAAGCTGCTGGAAAATGAGATGCTGTGGACAGTTCAGACATAGTCTCAGTGTGGGATAGCCTTTTATTGGTTAATGAATAAAGTTGCTTTGATCTATGGCAGGGAAGAATATAGCTAGGTTGGAAGAGATAGAGAGAGAGAGAGTAGGTGGAATCAAGGAGACACCATGTAGCTGCTGAAGGAGACAGACGCCCAGAACCTTACCCGATAAGCCACAGCCTTGTGGCAATACACAGATTAATATAGATGGGTTAAATTAAGGTACGAGTTAGCCAGAAATATGCTTGAGCTATTGGCTAAACAATGTTGTAATTAATATAATTTCTGTGATTATTCAGGTCTGGGTGGCCTGGAACTGAACAAGCACCCTCCGCTGACAGTCTCAGGAGTCAAGACCTGCCTGCCTCTTGGATCTGAGAACCACAGGCTCATACAGGAGACAGAAGCTACAGCTCTTGGCTCCCACTGACCTGAAGGTTCTACAGAGGAAGAAATGGAGGCAAAGGCAGAATGATCTTTGTCAGCCCAAGGGTTGAAAAAGTGCCTCAGTATGCCACAGAGTCCCCTCACCATCCCCCACCCCAAGAGTTGGGTACTTACTGGTTAAAGAATTTAAGGACACCTCAGGATCTGGGCTACAGTTCAGTCAGTTAAGTCCTGGCTGGATAAGCACGAGGACTTGACTCAATCCCCAGCACCCAGGCATGGTGGTACACGCTGTAACCCCAGTGCTGAAGATGCAGACACAGGAGGATCCCAGGGCTCAGTGATAGGCCAACCTAGCCTACTTGATGAGTTGCAGCCTGGTGAGAAGCTCTGCCTCAAAAACTAAGATGGACAGCCTCTGATAAATGACATCAAGATCAACCTCTGGTTCCCAAACACTCCACACATACATGTACACCTGCATGCCAATCTCTTCTCCCAACCACTAGTTGACTCTCAAGAGAAAAACACAGAACTAGGGAAGTTAGTAAGCACAGTGATAGTGCCGGGAAGCCCAGCACACAGACACCAGAGGAAAGCCCATGAGGACACAAATGAGTGCAGTATCCCCAGGCACACTCTGGGACACCACCAGCAAAGCAGCCCGAACCCTGCCAAGACAAGACCAGCACACCAGCGCAGGTTCAGCTCCCCAAGAGCCCAGAACACTGAAGTCCATTGGTGACAGGTATGAGCCAGAGCGCAGAGAAGACGAAAGCTGCCAGTCTGGGCACTGTGCCCAGGGGACATTCTCTGTGGAGGGCTGGGAACCTCTTGAGGGCCAATTCCTAGCAGGAACCTACCTCAGCAAGAAAGAGGGAAGGCAGCTTGCACACAGCACACTGGATCTAATGATCCGGAACCTAGATATACAGGCTGATCTCTAATCAGCGGAGCTGGCTGTAAAAGACAACTCAGAAGATGGGGGAACCTACGTTCATACCAACACAAGGAATTAGTGATGTTATAGCTATCAGTAATTTTGTTTTTCATTTGCTTTCATTTTTATTTTAAATTCTCACCTGCATTTTTAATTGCTTTTAGTTTTATCTTGCTTGATTAGGTTTTATGACTGTCACCTCCATTATCTGTCTTACCTTTAACCTATATTCTTGTCTTCTCCTTCCTTGTTTCCTCCTTTTCCCCACCCCTTATTCTTTTTACTTCCTTAAAAAAAAAAAACATTGCCAGGCTGTGGTGGTGCACACCTTTAATCCCAGCACTTGGGAGGTAGAGGCAGGTGAATCTTGGTGTTTGAGGCCAGTCTGGTCTACAAAGTGAGTTCCAGGACAGCCAAGGGCTACACAGGGAAGCCCTGTCTCTAAATAACAAATCAAAACAAAAAAATCATCTACTTATCCATTCATTTAATGTGTGTGTGTGTGTGTGTGTGTGCCTGAGTGTGTGTGTGTGTGTGTACTTGAGCACATCATATTCATGCAGTACTCTGGGAGGCCAGAAGAGGGCATCAGATCCCCCTGGAATTTGGAGTTACAGATGGTTGTGAAGTGCTGTGTGGGTCCTGGGACTAAACTCAGGTCCTCTGCAAGAGCACTAATCACTCTTGACCCGTGAGTTAGCTCTCCAGCCCCTCTTTTTACTTAATTATCCTTATCTTTCGCCTTAATAACCTTTTGACTCCATTTATCTTATGAGAACCCGAGTTCCTTTGTTTCCTAACACAATGGCATTGCCAGTAAGGTTTCTGTTTGCTTTATTACCAGGATTATTATCCAATCAGCGTTCCTGCTACAGCTGTCTATGGGGATCATAATCCCAAGCGGAGACAACCTGCTAAGAAGACCCATACAAAAGAGAACAAATAAAAAGGGAGAGAAAAGAAAATGCAAAACCCGGCATGCATTCATTCCAACAGATGCATGGATTACACATGACACAGATACGAACACAGCAAAAGCAAGCTAGCAGCCTAACATTCCAAAATCCAGCCACAGTTCCTCGTTAACTGAAACCACAGATCAGGAAGCAACCGAGACACCAGAAAAAGAATTCAAACTCCCAAGAGGAGCTATGCTTAACTGTACAAATGATGTAGTTAGTATCCCCCTGTCTCTTGAAGAAGATGAACTGTGGTGCTCCTTGCTCAGACAATGCTCTCAGCAAGACTCCTGGGCTCTCAGCATCCAGCTAGTTGCTGGCAGGGCTTCACACGAGTTTTATACAAACCATTGCTGGAGCTACACACATCCCATGTGACCTCCCCAGCAGAAAGATCCTTGGTTGCTGCCTTTCTCCCACAGCCTTTGTCCTGAGCCCCCTCCAGTGCTGCTGGGCACACACACCTCGGGGATGAACCATTGCCTTGAGTGTGGCAGTGAGCATGCGCTGAAGTGACCAGAGCTGAAGGGATTCTTCTGGGCATCCAACACGGGTAGTTTTGCCTTTATTCATCTCAAAGCACTTTTGTTATTCTTTTTAAGGATCAAGTTTATCCTGTGTTAGTAAATTTATAATTTTCCTTTTCTCAAAATTTTCAAATTTCATCTCATTGTAGTTGGTAAGCAAACTTTGAATGGACTCTGGTCTTTCTTGAGGATTCTTGCTTTCTGGCCAATGTATGTTCTGTCCTGGAGAATGCATAAAGGATGCATGCCCCGTTCTGCTGTTACCGGATGGACGCTCAGCAGGTATCTATAGAACTGGGCTGGGTTAGAGTCTTGCTTCATCCTTTCCTTTCCTTATGAATCTGCCCGCTGCCAGCAGTTTTTCAGAGTGAGATATTGACGCCTAGGCTCTTCTTGTAAGCCTTACTACACAACAGTTAAGAGTTGCCTAGTGCCCTCTCCATCAGCCTTTCCATGTTTTGGAGTTTTGCTTTTAGATGTAGCCATGTTGATATCATCCGACCCATTCTGCCTTTGGAAAGGGACCCTAACTGCTGACAGTCACTCACGTTAACATGGGACTCATTCCTGCCATTTGCTGTTGTGTATCTAAATGTCACAGCTGTGACTACCGTTTCCTCCTCTTCCTCTCAGTCTCTCGTCTTTCTTCCTCTTCTTGTCTTTCCTTCTTCTCCTTTTCTTCTTCCTTTCTTCTCTCTCTGCCCTGCTCTTCTCATTATTCCCTTCTTTCTCCCCTTCTTTCTTGTCCCCATTTCTGGTCTCTCTGTGTTTTTCTAATAAGGTGTTTGATTCTTTTGTCATGTCTTTTGCTATACATACTTGATTTGATAATGAGCTTTCTGGAAATTACAATCACTATTTCAGTTTATGAAACCTGTTTTGGATCGATGCCAACTTAACTTCAACCATCTATACAGGTTCTGCTTGTAGGCAGCTCCATCGTCCTCCCTTCCCTCTGTGCTCCACTGTTACACAATTAAGTCCCTGTGCATCACGACGCCATCAGAACAGCTGCATAATGACGGCTTTATGACATCATCTTTCAATTCTGAGTCGAGCAAAGGGAGTTACATGGGGAGAATAGGCTCACACCGCCTTTTATGCATTTTGCACCTTAGCTGGTGCTCGTGTCTTTCACGTGAGTGTGAGCTAGTCTCCAGTCTTTTCACTCCACCCTGAAGAACTCATTTGATTCTCTCTCAATAGCACAGGCCACTTCTGAGACATGCTGTGATTGCTTCTCTTGGAATCCCTTACCTTTTCCTTGAGTTTCGACTCTTTAAAAATAGCATAAGTGCTGAAGAGATGGCTCGGGAGTTAAAAGCATTGGTTGTTCTTCCAGAGGACTCAGGTTCAATTCCCAGCTCCTACACGGCAGCTCACAGCTTTCGGTATCTCCAGTTCCAGGGGATCCAATGTGATTTTTTTGGCCTCTGTGGGCACCAGGGATGCATGTAGTGCACAGACATACATGAAGGCAAAACACTCATACGCATAAAATAAATAAGAATTTTTTTAAAAACCATGTGCCTTTGTTGTACAAAGCAGTGGGCTTCATATGATTTTGTTCAAACATACCACGTATTCTGGCCTTACTTATCCATTACCTCACCCTGTCCTTTCTCCCTGCTCTCAATACTACTCTTCCTTTTCCCGAGCAATTCCCCTTCCACTTGCACTGTGCGAGTGTGCGTGTGTGTGTGTGTGTGTGTGTGTGTGTGTGTGTGTGTGTGTGTGTAAAACTTGAAGTATATGAAGGAAAACAGTATTGGTCTTTCCAAACCTGGCTTGTTTAGATCAGTACAGTAATCTCCTCTTCAACCCATTGCCTTGCAAATGACATAATCTCATTTTGCTTGTGTGTGAACAGTCTTGGATGGAGATCACACTTTCTGAGGTTGCCTCCAGAGCATGGCTGCTGAGAACAGTGCTAGAGCAAGCATGGGCGAGCCGCAGTTCTGCTGTGCATGCGCGTATCTAGGAGCGATGCAGTTAGATCAGAAGGTAGCTCTATGTTTAGTTTTGGACAACCTTCCAGACCGATCCCCAAAGTGTCTGGACTACCTCCATTCTCATCAGCAGTGTGCTCCCCTTTGCCCCACATCTCCATTGGTGATTGTTTAAGGACGGCCGTCCCAGGGTGCGGTAGGATCTTGATGTGCTTTTGGTTTGCATTTCTCTAAGGTCTGTGGATGTTGAGAATTTCTCGGGTACTCACTGGCCAGTTCTGCTCTGTGTTTTTGAGGAGTACCTGTTCATTTCAACTGGCCTTTATTGGTGCTTATTTGGTTCCTTTTATGCTCTTCATGTTAATCCAGCAGGTGCACAGCAAATGGTCTCTGTTCTGCTGTCTGTCACACACCTACCAATGCTTCCCTGGTCCGGATGATTTTAATTCCACGCAATCCCAGTTGTCTACTCTAGCTGTGACTTTCTGATCTGTCTTGGTCCCCTTCCCTGTCCCTGAGATAAAAAGCAGCTCTATGGAGAAAAGGTTTACTCTGGCTCACAGTTCAAGGGCTCAGTCTGTCACAACCTGAAAGTCAAGGTGACTGGCACATTCTTTTCCAATCAGGAATGAAATATGCATAGCCCACTTTCTCTGCTCTTCCTCAATACTATGTTTGGAGTCCTAGCCAGAACCTGTTCGGGGAACAAAGGAAACACCCTGTAACTGGGCCAGGACCACAGTTATATAACTCTGTATCTACTTAAAACAAACACTCAATTGTACTCGCAGGAGGTGACTTTTGTCAAATATGAGATTTTCAAAAGAGAACCCCCAACTGAGATGGGTTTTCCTCCACCTTGAATCCCATGGCATGGTAGGTAGGAGTAGACTGGACACATGTGAAGGGTTCAAGCCCAGGAGGCCCAGGGTTGGGTACCCTGTGCTAGGTCTGCTGAGCAATGCCGCACACACTTGGTACCCACCTTCCATCTGTAGTAGACCACAGAGATGGAGAAGCGGGGCTGCAGTAGGGCCAACACTTCTTTTTCTTAGCACCGCGACTCTTATGCCTGGAGAATTTCAAACACCAGTTAAAGTTCTAAACTTGTTCAATTTTTCAGGAAATCCAAGAGACACGCCTGTCTGTATACAGGATGCTCACGTGGGCATACAGAAACCACAGTCACGGGGAGTGACGTGAGCACAGAGGGTTTGTGTTGCTACATCACAACTGCTCTTGGGGGACTGGTGTCAATGATGGGTCAGGGTAAACACCCCACACCCATTAATTCTCAACAGCAGATTAACAATCCCAGGCCACACACTACACTTTTCCAAAAAGACCAGATTTTAAAAAAGCAAGTAATTCTATCTATCAGGTATTTCAAACAGCCAGCCACCATGGGCTGCTAAGAATAAACACCTTGGGGCTGGAGATGAGGGTTAGTAGGTGCGGTGCTTGCCTTGCATTCCCACAACCCTGGATTTGAGCCCTAGCACCACATAAACCAAATGTGTTCATTCCAGCACTGGGGAGATCAAGGCAAGGGGATCAGAAGTTCAAGACTATTTGACACATAGCCCGTTTAAGGACAGCATGGGCAATGTGTGATCCTGTCCCTCAAACAAGAAAATAGCACTATATCACATCTGTCCATTATCAGAATTACCTCCTGTCACGTTAAATGTCATTTGTTACTGCCTATCTCTTACAATATGTCACGTGAATCTTGTAGTTACGTTTTAATGCATTCAAACGATGGCCCTCTCAAGGAGCAAGTTCTAGGTTTTGTGAAACGCATTTTTATCAGACAGCTTAAAAAAGAACTGTTACTCAATGAGGGAGAGGCTGCTCAGAATCGGACTTATCTTACTTGCCCAAACACTTTACTTTCTGCAGACTGCACAAAAGATTCATTCAACCTGTTCGGAGGCTGAAAGCGAAAGTGACTCATTATTTTTGAGAAGGTCAAGAGGGTGCAGCTGCCAACCTTTAAATGTCTCTAGAACCTTCTGGGTGAACATCACCACCAGATGCCCTCGGTCCTCAGCTGTCACCTGCTGCCACGGGGCTGCTGCTTTTCCTGGGAGGTGAAGGCGCTTGCTCTAAGATGGGTCCTGCTGTGGCGGGCAGGGCCTGAGGTGATCTAGACATTTCAGGGGCTGACCCACTTCAAGCTGTCTTGGCAGCAAGATTCAGGAGTGGAAACTTAGGCAGGAGACCTGGCTGCTCTCAGCCCAGCCAGACTCCTCCTACAGTGGCCCACCAGACAAAGGAAAAAAAATGTGAAAGCCAGTGGCTGATGAGAAAATTCAGTGCTTTCTCCAAGGTAATCCATATGCCCAGGCCCCCACACTGGTACTGTAGAGGTGCCATACATGTGCGTGTGTGTACAGGAGCATATGTGAACAGACAGGTCTGTCTTCAGGTTTATCTATGCACATGGAGGCCAGTGGACACCCCTGACCACTGCTGCACAGGCACTGTCTGCCCTTGTTTCGTGAGACAGGGTTGCTCGCTGACTTGGAGCCCATCAAAAATGGCTGCCCTGCTATTTCCTTTGTCTGGTGGGCCAGTGAGGCCCAAGGATCACCCCATCCCTGACTCCTCAACACTGAAGTTGAAAGCACGCCACCACATCCAGCTTTTTTCATGTGGGTTCTAGCACCTGAACTCCGATCCTCTTTACCCGCTGGGCTATTGCGGCCATGATGGTGCCAGTTCTTGCACAAAAACACCCTGCATCAGGGACAAGCCAGTGGAACACAGGGGCCAATCAGACCCCTCCTGGGCCATACTATTTTTCCTCACTTCTATGGCCTGACTGCCTTCTACCCGAGGCCAGTATCTATCACAAAGGCAGAGCTTCATACCTGATCCATGTTGAGGCAACAGGCTGGGGCACTCCACAAGAGTTGGCCCCTATCTCCCCCTAATTTAACTGGCCTGCCTGGGACAGTCCACTTCCTGTTTGCAGTGCAGCATGGATGGGTATCTCAAGCTGCTTCTCCTGCTGCCTTCAAGTCTCGTCTCTAGTGACTGGGAGGCTGTCATGTAGTAACTTCCTCCCACCCCGACAGCCTCTAAAGCCCCCCCCCCCCCCCGGTAAACAGAAGCACAGTGGAGTGTGGTGACAGCTGCCAGGGTCCCCAGACTGGCTATGGTTATAAAGCTCACCTCCTTGCCACACTGCTCAAGAAGGAACCTTGTCTGAACCAGCCACTCTAGCACTTCTGATCAAGGCTGACATGTCTCATTTCTCCACCCTGGATGCTGTGCCCAGTTCCAGTGGTGGCTCAGGGGCATGGTAAGAGGCCAGGCCATGTCACTTGGCTTCACAGTGGAGGCCAAACACCCAGCAGCGCCCTCCACACCTCCCAAGGTACTCTGTTGTTATTAAGCACCAGGGTCCTGCACACAGATCCCCAGCACAGTTTCCACTCCTGACCTTGTCCATTAAACTAGAGCCGGATAACGTACATTTCAGAGGTCTTTGGGGGGACTAGGGTAGGCATACGTGCAGCACCTGGGCCAGGGGAGTGCCAAGGAACGTCAACTCTGCCACCTGCCTGTATCACCATCCGATAAGCACACCTCCGTTATCTCGCCAAGTCATGAGATGACTGAACAATCAGGGCGAAGGACACGTGTCCCTGTGTAGACAGCACACGCATTGCAGCCATAGTGTGGTTCTGTTATCCGGCTGGCTGCAAGCACAAAGAGCCGAGTCATCAGTTCTGGCTTCCGTCCCTGACTCAATGCGCTGGTCTCCTCTGGGCACCACAGGAGGCCCAGAGTCCTTAGAGAGAAAACAGTGTCTGAAAAGCTCTGGGCAGCTTCCTAATTCAGTCATTACCATGACATGTCAACAAACCTACACGAAGCACCTTATCTGAGGTGCTGCAAGCTAAACCCAGGGCTGCGTGCCCGCTAAAGGGTGCATTTGACCACTCAGCCACACTGTCTGCCCAATGCTGTTTTTATGTTGGGATTTTACAAATAGCAGCCATGCTGGTTCCTGTGAGCGGTTGTCCTCAGAGATCTGTCACTGACAGGAAGGGTCCTCTTATCACCCACCTCTTCGAAATGTGGACGAGCATGGGACAGGGTGGCCTCCCCATGGCATCTGTGTGCAATGTCTCTGGAGTACCCCCCCTTCCCTGTCAGGTCCACAGCGTTTTCCTGTTGTCCTGAAAATTTAGAAAATAATGAACCACAGCTGTCTGAGTGAGGTTCAAGTGATGTTCTCAAGCAGGGGAGGCGAGTTCAGAACTTTCTAGAAGGGAGGGGCCGTGGCAACATAAAGATGGGAATCTGTAAGAACTTCAGGGCTCGCAACACTGATATTTTGAGCAAAGGGTTGAAATGACCCTCCTTCTTGCCCCCCCCACCACAATCTATTAACTAATGTAAAACAGCTCCTAAGTTTCCAGATTATCACCTACTGACTTTCAGATACTTTCTTTTGTGACACATCTGCCACATAGTTATTTTTAATACACTATGAGAAAATCTGAATTGATTTTTGTGATACAGCCCAATAAACACAGAGACACTTGTCAGTTAATATTTAACTAGGTCAGCAAATAGTGGACTTGTTATTTAAAACTGGGATCTTTGAACTCCAAATGAGAGCCAATGGAGAGTATGTCACCAAAGTGGACATGCAGGTCAACTGAGGGATAGCGCCACAGCCAGCCACCCAAAGGACCGTTTTCTCAAAGCACTGTGCCCAAGAGCTGACACCTCACCTCTAGAAAGCATCGTTCCCACTGCTGCTGGGAAAATGACCCCGCCTGTTAAAGATGCATTTGATGGAAAAAAGAGGGTAAGTCGATGGGTGGAAAAAATGGACCTAGAGATGACCCTTAACATCAGAGATAGATGCAACCACAGAAAATCAGAGCTGCTAGCTTTGTTGTTTTTTCAAGATATCGTTTCTTTGTGTAGCCCTGGCTGTCCTGGAACTCACTCAGTCGTAGACTAGGCTAGCCTTGACTACTCACAGAGATCTGCCTGACTCTGCCTCCCAAGTGCTGGGATTAAATGATTCTAGCTTTTTTTAAAAAAGAGTTTCTAGCTTATTTTTATTTAATTTTTTTAAAGTGTGCTAGAGATGGCTTGGGGGTGAAGAGCACTTACTGCTCTTGCAGAGGACCTGGGTTCAGTCCCTGACACCCACACTGAGTGGCTCACAGCTGTGGGCAAATCCAGCTTCAAGCAGAGTGCTTGCTGCTCTTACAGAAATCCTGAGTTTGGTTCCCAGCACTAACAACATTAGGTGGCTCATAAATGTCTTAATTCCAGCTCCAGGGGATCCTCCGCCCTCTTCTGGCCACCGTGGGCACCTGCATATACATGCATACAGACATATTTTTAGAGAGAGTCTCACTGTGTAGCCTGACTGTCCTAAAAGCCCCTATGTAGATGAGACTGCCCTCAAACCCTAGGGAGATTTGCCTGTCTCTGCCTCCCAAATGATGGGGTTAAAGGCATGCACTATCATGCTAGGCCCATAAGATATATATATATCTGATTATTTCTGATTCTATGTGTATGTGCATGCATGAGTGTGTACATGGGCGAGGGTTATGTACAAGTGTCAGTGCCTGTAGAGACACTGAATCTCCTTGAAGCTCTACACTAGGTGGCCCGTCTTCTACAGGTTTAGTGCTTCAGAACCTGCAGGTCTCACACCGAGATGAAGTGAAATGCTTTTGTTGCTTCTGCTTCTTGGACAACCGCGACTGGTGCCCTCATTCCCTTTCTGTGCCACAGGCTGGAATATCAGCAAGAGAAAGTGCAGGCAAGGTGAAACACCCAGAGCCAGTATCCTACTCCTGCTCCCTCCCCATCTAAAGCCACCACAGGTCTTGGCTTCCAGCCTCACACCTCGTTAGGAAATCAAATGTGACTAACCAGCAAGTGCAGTCTGGCTACAGATCCACACCCTTTCCCATCAGCAGCACCACTTCCAGCCCAGGCACAATACAAGTGACATTTTTTAGCATGCTCAGCAGCTTCCTCAGTAAACAAGTAGGGACACCAGACAGGATCCCCCGAGGGCTAGGTGTGCACACCAGACACGATCCCCAGAGAGCCAAGCTCCTCAGCTGGCTAGCTGAGCTACCTAACGGGTAGGTGTGCGGATCTGCAGCCTCAGGATGAAGATGTGAGTGCAAGGGAAGAGGCGGGATGCATACATGCTGCAGGACACAAGGTCCACTGCAGTCTCCGGCAAGCACCAAGTCCTGTCTGAGCACAGCAAGGCTCAGTCCTGCAAACCCCTACAGAGGATACTGTGGCTAAGCCGAACAGAGCCACCTGATGGCCGACCCCTCACTCACCTCCTGTTCTGGGACCGTGTCACATGGTTCCGTGACAAAATCAGCACAGAAACGTTACTCTGGAATCCAGCACACAGCAATCAGTTTTGAAATGCTGGGCAAGGGGCAAGAGGCAGATTCTCAAATCATCTTCATTGGCTTTATTGACACTGGGGAGTTTCACTCAGAATGTCCTCAGGAGGCAAAGGACATGTACATAGCTAGTCAGCAACTGTATTTGGTATAACTTCACATTTTTGGTATACAGAAATAGTTTTATTTTCTTGATGCAGCACAGTAGACGTACAATCAATTATTCCCTAGAGAATGCAATATAAATTATTCACATTAAAAAATTAATGACAGAAAGCTGATATGCGGGAAATATTAAAAACATAGACCTAATTCGAATGTGTTTTGAGCACAGACATGGCTAGCTTTATAAATCTGAATAAATACGACATGGCGCACAGTGGCTTGAGCACAGATGGGCCTGCTCCAGGCGTAGTGAGAACCAACCCACTCTCGGCTTTGGTCGCTGAGGAGCCGATCGAAAGAGTCTCCAGCACTACAGGGCTCCTCGGGCTTTTCCTCCTATTCTCCTTTATAGCGAGGGGGTCTTTTCTCCTTAAAAGCAAGAAGACCTTCCAGTCTGTCTTTCGTTGAGATGGTCTAGGAAAGACAAAACATGAAACACTAAAATCTACAAACACACAGTGCATCAAAGCATTAACTACGAAAGCCACCAGCAGGTGCTGGGAAGGCCACTTGTCCTTTGAACAAATTTCCTAAGTGTGTGGCAAACTATTTTTAATCCAAATTTTTTTTCCATTTCAAATATGCTTAAAAAGTGAAGTGTTTTGTTTTCAGAGGTAAACCAATGAAAAGCTCAGCATGGAGACCCCTGGGCTCCCTCTACCACCAGCTCCAACAGCCCGCGTCAAAGCACACGGCCGCTATCTCCTCAACAGTCAGTGCGCTTGCGTGTTCTGGGAGTCTGACAGAGGCATGACGTCACCTGCTCATCACCACAGTGTACAGAGAGTTACTTAGCTGCCCCAAACATTCTTTGTTCTCCACATACTTGACTCCAGCCTGTCAGCTCTTCCAGGATGTCACTGGACTGTCAGGAATGACTCAGGACCCAGTCCTTTCAGACTGGACCCTTTCACACGGAGCACCATGAATTCAAGGTTCCTTTACACCATTTTCTTGCTTGACAGGTAGGACAGGCTTGGGTGAAGGACATTTATTTATTTATTTATTCATTCATTCATTCATTCATTTATTCATTCATTCATTCATTCTTGAGAAAGGGTCTCACTATATAGTGGAGGCTGGAGGCTACCTTCAAAGTCCCAAGGTGTGGCACACCAGCCTTGAACTTTGTTGGATTTGAATCACGTGCACTAAGCCGGACTATGAAGGACAGACATCTTCACTGTTTCTAAATTAGTAACTATGAATAAAGTTTAGTAGCAGGTTCTGGGGCAGAGATGCTTTCACCTTATCTGGGCAAACATCCAAGGACACAGCTGCTGGACAACATGGTAGAGGGTACTCAGGCTTATCTCAAACTGCCATCCATGCTGGGGCCACAGAACCACTAACGCCTGGGCAGCCATGGTCAGTGCCTACTGTCCTGAGGTTTGGTCATTTAACACACACTGCAGTCTTCAGTTTCCAAATGACAGGTACTTCCAGCACAGTCTCATACGGCTGTGTGCCATCTGCCCATCTACTGCGGCAAGGGAACTATTCAGATCTCCTTCTGTTCTTTTATTTATTCATCTATTCAGATCTCTTGTCCTGTCTGTCTGTCTGTCTGTCTGTCTAAGGTGTGAGCATTCTGCCTACATGTGTACCTGCAGGCCAGAAGAGGGCATCCATTCCATTACAGATGGTTGTGAGCCACCATGTGGTTGCTGGGAATTGAACTCAGGACCTCTGGAGCAGCAGTCTCTTAACCACTGAGCCATCTCTCCAATCCCTCGTCCATTCTTTTTTTTTTTTAATGTAATATGAACATATTTGTTAGGATGCTCAAGAATGAACATTATTTTCGCTCTTCATGTGACAGAGAATACATTTGACCCATGTTGAGGGAGGAAAGGGATAGGGCTCCCAAAGTGGGTGTCAAACAGCCCCACAAGAAATCCCCATTCAACGAAGGGCAGACTGTCCCTGACAGCATTGTCTCTGCTCTGAGTTCCAGCCCCGGTATTCTTTATTCCAACTATTCTGTCCTTGTCACTCTTCAAGATCCAGGCAGTCAAACTCAGGCCGCCTAGGAGTCTGCAGACCATCCCTTTGAATTGTTACTGCCTTGATACCCTCAGTAGGGAATGGGGTGAGAATATTAGGTAACACATATCAAAAACACAACATTAATAAATGGCACTTGGACGTAGGTTTGACATTATCAGACTTTCTCTTCAAATGACGGTGGGCGGGAGGGGCTGCTGAAAGCTCTTCAGTCATGGTAGCATATATGGAGATCTCCTATGCAAAGGCGTGAGGGACGAGTGTTACTGTCATCTTGTCCTGCACAGAGGAGTGAGTTTGCAGATGGAAGCAGACACCATCCTTGGCTTAGGTGTTTCCTGGTTCTTCCCACTGTTAAATTGTGCCACTCTGCCTCTCACCTGCCTTAGATATCATTTCGCTTAGAGTAAGTGAAACAGATTAAAAAATGGTAGGAGAGGATGGGGAGATGGGACAGAACAACCCTGTAAGACTGTAAAAATACAAAAACCAGATGTAGTACAGTATTTATAATAGAAACTGGCTGAAAACACTACATGCTAACAGACGGTATGATACAGAGTAGGGTGGGAGCAGACAGGAAGGGCAGAGCCACAGGCCTACACCAGGAGCCTTTCAATAGACTGCTGGATGGACTGGATCTGCTGCTTCAGCTGAGAGCCTTCTTTGATGGTAACATAACAGGCGACGACAGGTCTGGAGACCCCACAGGCCCATCCTAGAGCCTGCTTGGAGCGCACAAATACATAGGGGACATTCTTGTCTTCACACAGCAGTGGGAGGTGCAGGATGATCTCCAAGGGCTCAGCGTCTGCTGCCATCACGATGAACTCAGAGATGCCTCTGTTGAGGGTTTTGGTGGCTTCATTGGCTCCTTTCCGAAGCTGCTTGTAGTTGCACAACTGCTGAACAAGGTCCAGCAGTTTCTTGGTGAGGTGGGCATCTGCGGGGGATAGGCCTTCGGGTTCACATCAGCCTCTATCGTGGCTGCGGTGCGCCAGCCTCGCCGCGGGTCGTGAACAGCCAAGCGACGAGCGGAAGTCCCTCTTGTCCATTCTTAAAGAGGCTTTCACTACCTCTTGTGCAGCCTTCAGAGTTCCTGCTGTGTCTTGGTTGTGAGACCTTCATCGGATCCGTGTTTTGGAAAGACTTCCCTTCCAGCACAGCCCTTGTCATCCTTTCAGCAGTGCCAAACCCACCACTCCTCTCTCTTGAGGGCTTGGCATTGCCAAACCAGGGCTGACCGCCTTCCCACACCATCTGTACATTCTACAGTTGCTCATTTCACACGCAGCAGCTTCCTGTGCATTTGAAACCTCATTCTGTGCACACTTGCACATACGCAGACGCCCGGTGCTCCATGCTGCTGCCTCTATGCCCACTGTTCTCCACTGAGCGGCTGCTGTCCTTCTGTCCAAGTGTCCATGGCTATACTGTGTGGGCTCCCCAAGTGAGGCCCTGGGTCCACTGACATGCTCTTTCTTTCATCAGCGGCATCACAAAGTCTGGGTATTCTTGGCCTCCCAGCAATATCTTCTGGCCACACGGAGCTATCTGTTCTATAGCTATGAACTCTGAATCAACCTTCCATCCATAAAGTTAGGAGTAAAGATGCTTGCTGTGATTGAATTAAATGCACAGACGTTTTATCTTTGTTTGGAAACAAGGCCCCACTTCACTATGTAGCCCTGGTTGACCTGGAAGTCACACCTGCCTCTGCCTATGAAGTGCTGACATAAAGGTGTGTTCCACCACACACTGCAGGACTCCTTCTGCCCTCCAACACGGACAGCTAATGATGTAGATCATGGTTTCTGCTACCACTGCTTACTAGTTTTCTCCTCTAGAGCCTGTGTATACTTGATTAAATGTTTTGACTACTGAGATACTAGCCATTATTTCACTTGTGGCTGGTGTGCAGGGTCAGTGCGATCTTGCTGTGATCTTGCTAACTTCTGAGCAGGGTTTCCATTGTTGCTGGCACGCAGGGTTAGTGCGATCTTGCTGACTTCTGAGCAGGGTTTCCACTGCGGATCTTTGGAATTTCCTCAGCTACATCAGCAGTTTCATCTCTACCTTTCTGACTCTGTCCTCTTGCATTAGCCTGGCTCCTAAGCTGGAGCTGAAAGGAAGTGGGAGGACGCCACCACCTTGACCGTGACAGAGAGGGACCACATCAGCACAGGGCCTGCTCTGCTCACACTTTATTGAGAGCTTTGATGTGAATAAGGACTAGAACCTGACAAAGACTTTTGCTTTGGGGGAGGGGTCCATTCATACGATCACACAGTTTTCTTTTTCAGTGAAGACCTTAGGCTCAAAATCCCAGAAATAGCCAATGAACCACAAAGACCATCAGCGCATGGCAGGGCACCCCTGCAAAATCTCAGATGTATCCACCTCCAAGGATGGGAATGCACACAGAAACAGAACCTCTTGGAATTATCATGGCCTGACTGTATGGACATGTTACATACCTGAGCGTAGCAGGCTTCTTCTATGGCTAGCCCCGTTACTAAGTCGACCTAAGGACAAAAATGTATTTTAGCAGAATAAGGAAGATTCAATATAACCTCAAACAATCAAAAATAACAGAATCCTTCAATATAGCACAACTGTCCTGAAGTATGTACAACTTGAGACCTCCAACTCGGCTCCTGAAGTCACAGCCTGACTCCACCATCTGAGGTTGACCTCTCTCTGCTTCAGAGGCATGTCTGACAAGGACCTGGCTGGACTACTCCCTACAGAGGAGGGACAGTGAGGGTTAAACAAAGACTTGCACACTCACGCGCGCACATGAGCTCCAAAGTTTATAGAACCTGCACTGTCCACTGTTCCTCCAGCCCAGGACCCCTCCTTGTGGTCATGTTCCCAGTGTGACCCACTAACACCTCAGACCAGCCTGGGCTCAGTGCTTCTCCCTGCACACACTGAGAGGTTCCAGGTAGAGAGGAATACTCGGCAGAGGTGGGCGGCTCTTCTTGAATGACTGACAGAAGAATGATCTGGCTAAGGAGCCTGTTTCCCCAGGGACTGGCTAAGGACCCCACTAAAGCAATGTCAAAGAGAACAAGGCTGCCATGAGCTGCCAGGATATCAGAACTTTGTATCCATGGCCTGAAAGGAATCCCAGCAGCTTCAGTCAATATGACAGCAGCTCTATTCCAGAGTGTAGGAAATAACCCGGATGTCTAAGCTGATTCCGAGGAGCAGCACCAGAAACACTCACCTCCATCCCTTGATTAATCGCTAGTTTGGCCACTCTCATTGCAACAGGCCCCTGAAATTCAAAGTCAAGAAACAAGTCTTAATTAAAACTTATGCAAATTATACAGAATACCTAAGTATAATTCCCGTATTCTCAATGTAGGATCCACAGATCTGCTAACAACAACCGAGATGCGAGACAGAAACTGATTTTCTGAGCTTCTTGGACTTTCAGAGTGGCTGTCACTGATCACACTGGACCTTGATGGCAGCAGGAGGAGTGTGCTTTAAAGGTCCAGCAGTCTTCGGTTACTGTCCTTCCACGGGAAGCAGAGGGGAGCGTGGGGAGTCTGCCCGGCTCGGCACCACACTACAGTGGCAGAGCCTGAAGCTCAGGCTGGAGATGAGCTGGGCTGTCAAGAGGGGCCTGTGTTGTCACTGATGTACTGGCTACCTCTTCCTGCAGCATGGAGAGCCCACAGGGACAGACCCGGGTGTCCTCTCAGCATAGACAGCTAACCGCAGTGATGGTGGGCTGACACAGGTATGTCCCCGTCAGGTATGCAGGGTTAAGGAGGGAAGAACTAAATGCCCTCTCTGAGAAGACAGTGACACTCACATGCTGTGGAAGCTCAGCTGCCATCACTACTCTAGAGACGGTCACACTCTGCAAACAAAACTGAGGTCTTTGGTCTTGGTTTACATCTATCTACAGGAGGAGAATGTCAATTTGATGCTAGATTTTGTACTGAATGGTCTTTTTAAATTAACACACAACGTAGTAGGGCCAAGGAGAGGGCTCAGTGGGTAACATGCTTACTGAGAGTTCAGATCTTCAACACACATGACGGGCAGGTTGGTGTGGCAGTCACCCTGTAATCCCAGAATTCGGGGAGGCAGAAACAGGCAGAGAGCACCCTGACTGGACCAACGAGCTGGATTCCATAGCTCAGGGCCCGAGAAAGAGACCCCTCCTCAGTATGTAGGTGGAAAACGATGGAGGAAGGCACCAACAGCAGGCCTGACCTCCACGGGAGTGTGCACATGCGGTCTCCTGACTCAGCGGGAGGCAGGGCCATCCTAGGTAGCAGCCCGCCCATCACTGTCTCTACAGAGATGACTCTGTTAGAGTATAAGCTGGTAAACAAGCTAAAACAACTTGCTAGGAAGTTACGCTGTGTGTGTGTGGTGCTCATGCATGCCATGTGTCTGTCTCCCGTGCAACCCTTGGACTACCTTCAAATCTTATTTTAACTGCTTTACTTGAGGCAGGACAGGGCCACCTCAGCTCGTGAGATGGGCACTACACTATTCCCGAATGTTATGGAGTGATCTCAAATGGACACAGGTGCTCTCACTGGTACCTGAGGTAGAAACTCTCTCGCCAGGTCCAGTGCCTTCCTGTAGGCAGCATCCCCTTCCTGGTTCTGTTCTAACACGTGGCTGATCAAGCCTACAGCTTTGGCTTCTTGACCATCAAGAACTCGTGCAGAGAAGATGAGTTCCTTGGCCAAGGACATCCCGATGGCACGCGGTAATCTCTGTGTCCCTCCTGGAAGGTGGAAGAGAGACAGAAACAATGGCATGTGATGACCTGAAAGAGTTCCTTCCAGAGACACCTCTGTGCTTCAAGAAAGACTCCAGCGTACTGAGTTACCCAACTGCTAATGCCGAAGCACATAAGAATGCGTGTCACGGAGTGGTCTGGGCACCTGGACACAGCTGGTCTGGCAAGAATAGGCCCTCCTCCCAGTCACTGGCTTAAGCAGACAGCAGCAGACAAGCAGGGCTACCAGGAATCCACCCACCAGAAACAGTTCCATT
This sequence comes from Microtus ochrogaster, assembly GCF_000317375.1. Taxonomy (NCBI): domain Eukaryota; kingdom Metazoa; phylum Chordata; class Mammalia; order Rodentia; family Cricetidae; genus Microtus; species Microtus ochrogaster. The sequence continues at coordinate 53,913,526 of NC_022018.1, forward strand.
GATCTTCCACTCCAGCCTGGGAGGGATTTCCCAAACTCTGACAAGATCAATTCACAAACTTGAGAGTCCTTGGTGGCGTGTGAACTGTAAGCTAATTCTAACTCAGCAGAAATGAAAGCAGGTATGAGGAAGCTGGCTGTGTCTGTCCTACACCGCTCACTGCTCTGCTGGAGATGCTCGCTCACAAACTCGCTTATCCATTTGCGCACTGGCCCTCCTCCTCATTCAGATGTGTCCCCCCCCACACTGAGGAAAACTGCTCTCCAGAGTTGGGATACACACTTGGTCTTAGCTCTGTCAGTCCTCAGGCACTCCTCAGCTCCAAGGGAAGACAACTAACTAGTGGTACAACTAACTGCCCAATTTAGGGTAAACACAGGTCAGAGGCTAAAGGTCCATCCATACACCAATTCACTGCAGCATCTTGTGGGGAAAGGATGGGAAGAGGAGCCAGATGCCCTGGGGTCAATTGCAGGTGCTTGTGAGCTTCCCGAATGAGTGCTGGGAACTGAACCTAGGTCGTCTTCTAGAGCAGTCAGGGCCCTTAACACCGAGTCATCTCTCCAGTTCCAACCAACAACTTTTTAATCCTTAAAAAAGCATCCCTAACTTGCAGATTTTAACCTACTGGACACTTGACAACACTAAGAATTTCCCACTGAGGCTGAAGCGAAGCCCTCTGGGATGGTGGGAACCCGTGGGCTCTGGTGAGGTTCTCATCCATGGTCATGCAGCACTTTTGCTCTGTGGTGCTGACAATGTGGGACAGCCATGACTTCACATGCATGTTCCGAAGATTCTCTTAAATATTTTGCATAGGTTGAGGTTCTGCCTCCAGGGTGCTCAATGACTGATCATTTAGCACGTCCATGTGATCTCAGCAGATCTTCAACCTTCCCACTGCACACTTTACTAAATGCAGTTCTGCAGCAAGGCATACATTTTACCATCTTGATTTAACTGCTTCTTGAAGCAAAAAGTCAAAAACAAAAATTTGAGGGGCTAATTTTCTCAAGGGTGCACAAAGATGACAAACAGCTTCTATAAGGTTGGAAACCAGATTCTCGCCAGGTTTCTCCTTTGCTATCATCCATACTTTGTATCTTCCAGTCTCTACATTAGATCAGGGGTCCAAAATTGCTCCTGGAGCCTTGCCATCATGTCTGCAAACATGTAGTGGGCAGAAAGAAGGGGGGAAAGGCAAGAAGAACTCTACTTGTTGGAGACCTTAATTGAGCACTGGTCAACGACATCTATTTGTGACTATTCACTGGCTAGAGCTACGGGGACTCAGAAATGAGACTCTCCTTGCTGTGTGTCTCACGGCACGAGGAATAAACTGGACCTCTGTTTCTAGGAGAGTGGAAGTTAGTAGACAATCAGCAAATAGGCAAAACCGATTTAATCCTGTCACTAACATTTCATATTTACATGTTATTTGAATAGGACAAAAGTACACTAGAAATGTCAAACCCGGTTTGCAATTTCTGTTATTTAATCTAATGGAAGGCATAAAAAAATCTTAGAAAACAGCCTTCTGAGGGTACGCTACATAAAACAGGCAGAGGTTCAGCAGGGGCACAGGCAGAGCAAGCTTCTGCCAGAGGAGAAATACAAGGCTGAGTGCAGGAGGCAGCAGACAGAGACAGCTTCCCTTAAGAAAGCTCTGACATTCATAATAACATAATAGCATAACATGTAAACAACTGAACATAATTTGGAGCCATCCTGTACGAAACGTCAACTGTAGAAAGCACCAAGCTTGGTCTGGCTTGTTTGTCCTTCGTTTCTCCACTCTCTTGACTTCACAGAAGAAGAACCCACACTAACAAAGGGGGACACTTAGCACACAGACTTCAAGCAGAAAGCTACAGGGGCCACAGCAAGGAATTTTACCTACAGGATTAGCAGTGACCTTTGGCCCCAGGAGCTCCTTATAAATCCCTTCTCAAATCCCTTCTTTTAAACAGAGAGCTCCACACTGCAGTAAATGCCATTACATGAAACAGATGCTGAGAGCTGTGTCAGAGGCTTCGGGCCAAGCCTTCTCCGTAGACCAGGGCCCACTGCTCACACAAATCACTTTCTCCCCTTTACAATATGTTGACTGGTGTGAACACACATGTCACAATCACACAGAAACCATAGGAATAGCTAACCTTCAATGTGATCATTGTTCAGAGTGTTGTAACGCTTTCTACTCCCCCATGCTCTTGGCATGTTGTAAAGCAATGGGGGCAGGGAGGCAACGATCAGAACATATGAGGAGAAAAATCAGCTGGCTAAACCACAGCAGAACATCCTGAACCACACAGGGAGAGCTCTGCCAGGCTCTCACTAATGCCTCATTTAGCAAAAACCAGAATGCTAAAGGACTGGACAGGAAGACACAGGTTAGACATTCAATTATTTTCACAAGGTCAACTAAGCAACCGGCAGCAAATTAGAACACTTGATACAGGCTTTACAGTTCTGGAATTAGTTATTAAAAGCCTTTCTACCAGGGCCCTATACACTGTGAATAGAAGACAAGCTGAAGCTTAACTCAGCACAAACAAAATGATGCTTTTTAAATGTCTCGATATGCTTGCTTTCTCTAACAAAAAGGATTTGTTCAGACATCACTGTATGTCTTAACTTCTCTCTCTATGGTTCTGGGGCTCTAATCCAGATCCTTGTTAACTGTGGTAAGAGCCCTGCCTCAGAGCTACACCCCTAGCTGTAATCAGCCCCATGTCTCTTTAACATTTTAAAGTACATCACTGCAGACCAGTAACAGTCTTCCTTTTAAAAGCTATGGGAAGACAGCCAAAGAGCACTCTGACCAGTTCTAGCCACGACCAGCAGCACAGCCACCCTCTGTACCATGTGCAGTCTGCAGGCTGAACTTCAAGAGGGTCTTGAAGCACCCAAAGAACAAATGACTACCTTACAATAGCTGCTTCCCACACAGCCGAGTGGACTCTGCAGGTCTCAAGTAAGCAGAGAGCTTGCCAGCAGGGTCCCACCACTAACATACCACCCGCTATCAACACACCACCCGCCGTAACACACCATCCTCCATCAACATATAACCCACCATCAACACACCATCCTCCATCAACACACAACCCACCATCAACACACCATCCTCCATCAACACACCATCCTCCATCAACACACCATCCTCCATCAACACACCGTCCTCCATCAACCCACCGTCCGCCATCAACACACCATCCGCCATCAACACACCGTCCGCCAGCAACACACAACCCACCATCAACACACCGTCCGCCAGCAACACACAACCC
>NC_022018.1:53917112-53924898 GCF_000317375.1 Microtus ochrogaster
CAACACACCATCCTCCATCAACACACCATCCTCCATCAACACACTGTCCACCAGCAACACACTGTCAGCAACCTGTCATCCGCCATCAATACACCATCCAAAATCGTGATTCTCTGGAGAGCAGCAACCCAGAGAAGAGGCTTAGGGAAAGAGGAAATAACTGAACCACATGGTACCAGCTAGATCACTCAAGTAGCCCATGCCACCATACACTCTGTGACCATGTCTACTCTCCCGTGTGACACTCCTCCATTTCACTCCCTAGTCATAGAAACAACATGTTACAGATGATCACACACACCAAAGGCTGGGTCTCTTTCTGTGATGACTACCTATTCTACCTAAAAGAACAGGTATTGTGTGTGTGTGTGTGTGTGTGTGTGTGTATGTAACATCACACAGTTGTCCTGCTAGAGGAATACAAACTTAAAGGAGCCCCCAAGAGAGATACTCAGTGCTGGAAATGCAGCTTTCAACTGACAGTGAGGACCATAGTTGACCCCCAGCATGAGCTGTCACATAGTCAGGCCACTCCATGAGCTTGTTTGTGTGTCTGTGTGTGTACATGCACCTATGTAAGTGGACATACTGAGGCCAGATAATTCCCTGGAGCTGGAGTTACAGGTGACTGTAACTCCTCTGAAAGAACAGCAAGCTATTCTTACTTACTCTTAACCTCTGAGCCATGTCTCCACTGCCACCCCCCCAACACACACACACACACACACACACACACACACACACTTCTTACATCTCATGTGTTGAAAACCAATTATGCAACAATATTTCCAAACTCAGCTCGGTGGTGACAGTGTCTTCACTAAGTTCTTTACCAAGAAAAGGTTTCCTCATCGCTATGACCGGATGAGGGGGCTGTGGCAGTCAGCGAGCCAGCATTGCAAAGGACTCCATTAATCAAAACAATGGCTTTCATCTCACAGGTTCTGCAGGTCCGGAGCCCAGGAGGCCTTTGCTGTAGGCTTCCCCTGCCTCTGCCTAACATTCTGTCCTGCAGCAGTGAGCCAGGTGAGAGGGCTGACTCCTGGCATGGCGTGACTCAATGGAGTGTTTCAACAGAGACAAGACATGGGGGGAGGCCACAGTCTTAACCTCTCTGAGGGATGTCAACTCGGAGTGAACCGCAGTGGCAGATCGTCCGCGGGAACAGTGCAGACCATGCAACACACTCTGTGCATCACTTCCTACCCCTTTCTCTAGAAAGCCTTCCGAGCACCTCCCAGAAGTTTTCAATCATCTCCATCCTTCGCAGGCTGAGGAGAGGGAAACGGAGCATGCTCAGGAGTCATTTTTAAAAACAACAAAGAAGAAGGACCGGGGAGAGAGCAGTATAGAAGCCGCTGCTGTCGGACAGCTCTTACAGAAGACATGGTAGCTGCCCATGACAACGAGGAGTAAGGGATGAGGTGCACACACATGAAGAGCGGGGGCTTTCACTCAGTGAGGGGCCTGAGGGTTTAAGAAGACACAGTGGACCACCCCTGGTAGCAGACACGTACTTTGCCTCAAACCCAACTACTACACACTTCCTTCTAACATATGTGGGGCGTTGCCATCGACCAGCAAAATATTATTGAAAAAGAACATGGAAAAACATCTAATGTTTCCAAAATACAACCAAACAATGACTCAGAGATGAAGACATGAAAAGTTTTATTTTTCCTAACAAAACTAGGTCACATGGTGAAAACTACAAGATTCTAGTACAGCAGGATTGTCATGAACACACAACCAGCATCCACTGAGAGCTGCCAACACACCACAACATAACACAATATCTGCAAGACTCCCAGGAGACTACACTGTTAATATGTTATGAGTGAAACTGGCAACCTGGGCTCACAGAGCTGCAGTGACCAAACCATGCACGCACACACACCAAACACATATTCACACACACACACACACACACACACACACATCTCACACACACACACACTCACGCTCATGAGTGGATGATGGCAGACCAGCTCACCTGCCTTCCCTCACCAGCAGAGGCCAGAGCCTCACAACTGCCCGCCCTCTCTTTTGATGGACAAAGGTTCTGTGAGTTTAATGAAAAGAGAACATGAAGTTGGCTGTGTCATCTGGAGCCAGCAGTGACAGTGGCAGAAAGCTTTGAGAGAACAGCAGTGCTCAGCTCAGCCAGCAAGGGCTGCTGCAGGGAAGAAGAGGAGTCGCCTGTGCCTCCTGGGGGGGTGGGGGGTGGTCTGGTTCCCACTCACTCTGCAATGGATACATCTCCCACTGTCTGTGGGTTTAGGGCCTGGCCATTGTTACAGCATCTCTATGAACTCTGAGGTTGTGTGCGTGGGACCTGTCCCAAGTGGAATTGTCCACTGCTTTGTGTTTTTTAAAGACAGAAAAACAAACAGCAAAATGAGCAAATTTAAGCAAGTAAGATGCTCGAGAGTACACTGAGAAAAGCAGTGAGGATTACTGGTCACTGGGGGAACCACTGGCACTCTGCAACTGCTTTACATTAAGAAAGGATAAACACTCTCTGGGGCATAGCCCGGCACGATGAGGCCACTCTAAGTTATCGGAAAAAAATTATTTTTGTAAACCATAACCAACTACTGGTCAGTTTTTGAAAACTCTGAGTCATAGCTCAAGAAAAACAGAAAAGCAGACAAATAACATAAAAACAAGATATACCACAAAATGCCTCAGTCTTCGTCCAAACCAGCAACAAGAACCACGTACAGCACAACCCAGTGTCAGCTTACTGTGCCTACCCTTCAGGCAGCACTGCTAAAAGGAAGCCACCACTGCTTGTTCATGGCACTGTACCCCACCCCCAATCCACGGTTTCCCTTTCTGAGGTTCAGTTCCCCAAGATGTGTGCAGTTTAGTGGAAAGCTCAGAAGTAGTTCATGGATTTACACTGCTGCAGCTTGGGGACAACTCCTGCTCTGTGCTGCCCTGCTTAGGACACGACTTCCTGTTCTTCAGTGTGCTTGAGATGGGAACACTACTGCCCCACGGCAGCTGGGGACGGTCTACACCGCTGACAGTGTTCCCCTGCACCTGGTTTCTTCCACCAGTGCCTCCACAGGTATGAACCCAGAGGGAAGGCAGGGGACAGGACTGACCTGCTGTTTCACGCATACGCTGGGGATCTGAGAACGCAGCCCCGCCAAGGGGCAACAGGTGTATTAGCAGTACCATTACTGTATACAGGTCAAAGTTGTCATAATAAAATGTCAGGGAACCCCACAGCACTGCCCACTCAGAGCCCTTCCTTCTTAGAGACCGCTCATAAATAGACAGTTAGTTGACCCTTAACACCCATTTTGGGGACAGATTTTGCACTGTGATATTTCAAACTACTTTAAAGTACAGTTGCTAAAGTTAGCCTGTCTAATGCTGACACACTTTGATGCTAGCCGTATCTCACAGCCAGGTCCTCTACTACACTGCCGAGTGACAAGCCTACAGACAGAGCACAGTACCAGCCTGTCCTCAGAGTGCTATACCCCCTGCGGGTGGGCGTGCACTGCCCAGGAGGAAGAGGACCACTGGGACACAGTTGACACTGTCACTGCTTCCATGTGCGAACATGACTATCTGCTACCACTGTGACACACACAGCTGAGGGGGCAGCGATGGATTTACGGTGTGTGTGTGTGTGTGTGTGTGTGTGTGTGTGTGTGTGTGTGTGTGTGTGTGTGTGTGTGTATTAGCCCACACTGTCAGTATTTTAAACAAAACCCTCACACTGACTGTAAACTTACAATGTATGTAAACTGCCAATACCTGCAGGGAACTTAGGTCATAATTAATTCCTTTCTATTCTCTTCAAAGTCTGTGGAAAAAAAAATCTAGTTGAAAAGGCGTGGGGGGGGGGTGAATCAGTGTGGGCAGACTGCCCTCAAGAGGAAGAAGTAAAGCCAACAGAGACAGCACAGGGCACACATTTAAGCCAGGACACAGCAAGCTGGGGTTCCAAAATCCAGCCCCTCCCTCGCCTTGTTGGGTGGCTCCCACTGTGGAGATGAGCGCTTGCTTTTTACCTAAGAAGGGGAAAAGCCGGAAGAAAGCAGAAAATATTACAGTTGCCTGGTCAAAGGATGAAAGAAAAATCATACAATAATCTCAAAAGATGCAGAGGGCTTTCCACAAAGTTCACTTTCCCTTCACGATAAAAGCCTTGAAGAAAACAGGAAAAGAAGGACCATTCCCCTACCACAATAAAAGCTATGTATAACCAACCTAGAGCCAGTGCTACACTGAAAGGGGAACCAAGGATGAGGGAAAGGTGACTATTGTCTCCGATTACTCACAGGATACTTAGTGGGCCAGAGCAATAGGCAAGAGAAAGAAACAGGAGGGACCTGAAGGGGAAAGGAACAGTCACAGTATCCCCATTTGGGTTGACACAATCTTACACAAGACCATAGGAGCACCAGGGAACTCTTTCATCTGGTGAGCATGTTCAGTGAAATGGCAAGAGGCAAAGCAGCCTAAAGAAATCATTAGTCTTTCTGCATCTGGGACAAACAAGGTGAGAAAGCATCCCATTGATAACAGCTCTGGAATGAATGAGTGAGTGGATGAATGAATGAATGAAGCACACAAATAAAATACACAGAAATAGACTTAACCAGTAAGATGGAAGATTTCTGTAAGAAAAACTTTATGAAATGAAAGAAGACAGTGTAGGTGGAAAGACTTCCCATGCACGCAGATCAGCAAGATCAATGTAGTCAAAGTGGCAACACTACTGAAAGCAATCTAGAGCCGATTCTTCACAGGAAAACAACCTAAAACTCACACATAAGCACCAGAGATTCAGAAGAGCCAAACCAATCCTGAGTAGAAAAAGCAACAGCGGAGGTATCACCATCACTTATCTCAAATTATACGAGAGAGTCACAGTGACAAACACAGCATGACAATGGACGTGCAGACCAACAAGACCCCACCGAGGACCCATGAAGAAGCCCACACATCTGTAGCCATCTGACTTTTGACAAAGGTGCCAAAAATATAACTGGAGGAAGAAGAGCCTCTTCCACAAAATGCTGGGGAAGATGAACATCCAAATATAGAAAATCACACTAGATCCCTCTCACACCGAATCAAAATCCACCGATAATGGGGGTAAGGCCTGAAATTGGAAAGTTGCTAGAAGACTCTCAGGACACAGGCAGGCAAGGGCTTCCTGAACAGGACCCGACAGCTGGGAAGTAAGAGTGAGAACTGACGGTGGGGTTACATCACACTGAAAAAGCTTGGGACAGCTCAGAAAAAGAACGACAGAATGGGAGACAGGAGACGACCTTCAGCCAGTACCTGGTGGGCGTGTACACCGAATGTAAAAAGAACGTGAACTGTAACCCAAGAACCTCAAGTAATCCGATCAACAAGGGCCAAGTGAAATGAATATAGGCATGTCTTGAGAAAGTCGAGCTCAACTGGCCAATAAATATGCAGAAAAATGTTCAATGCCCTTAGCTATGGGGGTAATGACCTGTCAGAAGAGGAACTACCAAAACAAAATCAAAAGCCAGAGAGAGCACACTGCAGTGGGCACTAAACCAGCAGAGAAGCAGTACAGGGCATCTGCAGGGAACTAAAACTGTCTCCGCCCTCTGGCCCAGCTGCACCACTCCATCACCCACGGGAGTCAAGGAACAGACAAGAGACACCTGCACATCACCCACGGGAGTCAAGGAACAGACAAGAGACACCTGCACATCTGTGCCACTGCAGTACCAGTCAGGACAGCCACGCTACGGAGTCAGCTGAGGTGCCAGCCAGCAGATGGCCTGCAATATACCTGAACTGAAGTACCTCAGCCATAAGAATGGAACTGTGGCATCTGCCACAAAGTGGGTGGAGCCGGAAATGTTACATTAAGTGAAATAAAGACAAATGTTGCATGCTTGTCCCCTCCCCCCATGTCTAAGGTGGGAAACATGTAGAGGGGGAACTACTTAAGAAGAGGAAGTGGACTAGTAGGAAGGGGGAGGGGGGGACAAGAGGGAAATGAATGTAAGAGCAAAGCACACAACACACATTCCTAACACATCAGAATCCTGAAACTCAAACTCCCGAAAGCAAAACTAGCAGGCTAAAAATGTAAAGAGGGCAATGCCTGAAATAGCCACTAAAATGTCAGTCTGGCTAGAAAAGAGATGTGTGCAGTACACAAACTCAGAACACCCTGCTCACGTGTCAGATCGCTACCTAAGGTCGGAGGAAGGGCAAGCAGGACCGTCACAGTCCTCAAAACACCCACCCTCAGTGACAAACAAGGCTATTCCAGTCTTGGGGACCTACTGAGTGGCACACTGTGACGTAGTGTGTTAAGCTTTTCCTTGTGACAATATTTTAATAACAAAGAAAGGAAAACAAGCCCATGCATACCAAGAGGAAGTGGTGGATGGACACAGCATTGGAGAAGAAAACCAGGACGACGTTCAAGCAAGGTAAAAGCAGCTGTGGGAGACACTCACAGACCAGATGCTGCCACACTGCTCGGGTGTAGGCGGGCGCTCAACTTCTTAAGGAAATTCCATAGTGCTTCTTAAATTGTGCCTATCGTTTTACATGAAGATGTGTACTCCAACAGCAGTGCCCGTCACTGTGGGTGCGGAGCTCAGGCCTGGCTGTGCTGAGTCCGCATGCCCAGGACTGCTGACGGTCAGTATCTCTCCACGCTCTTATCTGCCGCCCTTCCACTTCTTAGGGAAATCTGCTCAAATCTCTTGACTCTTTCTTCAAGCGGTTTCTTTAATTTCCAAGGAAATCTCAAATCTCTTGGCTCTTTTCTTCAACTGGTTTCTTTAGCTTTCCTTCTATTGAGCTCCAAAGGTTCTTTACATACTGCAGGCATGGAACTGCTCCGTCAGTCATGCCCTGATAGTGCACACACTCCCCCACCCCACCTTAGCAGTCTTCTGACAACAGACAGTTTTCATTTTGATGGATCTGGCTGTCGTCCTGCAAGTCATGGGAAGAAGGTTTTCAGGACCCCTGGGGTTAGATGCACACACAGTCTCAAGACCCTCGTGTAAACATACAGCATATGCAAATGTATGCTAATCCTCCTGCACAAGCACAGGGCCTTTCTAGATAATTACATAACATAAACACTATGCAGGAGGGATGTACTGCTTGTGGAAAATGACAAGAAGGCAGTCTGCACACGCTCACAACAGAGTCTCCAAATGTTTTTGGCTCAAGGTTGGGTGTACATGTGGAAGACGAAGGCTGGGATGCAGAAAGCCACCACATTTCTGCATTCTTTTCAAATGAATACTGCTTTGGTGCCTGAGAATTCAGAAATCTTACTTTCTAACTCAATGGCTGCTCTCGGTCAAATGCTGAAGATCAGAGAACTGTCCTGGGTTTGCTGTCTTGGGGGTGGGTCTGTAGATGGAAGCATCCAGACTATGGCTGTCCCAGCACACATGGATTCTAAGAACTGAACTTGGGTGCTCACACTGATGGCAAACACACTATAGACTGATCTCAGTCACCACCCATTGGCTGTTTGGTACTGCCTAACTGTAGGATGGACCACTACTACAAACAGAAACAACCTGGTAATGCATGCAGCCTCCCTAAAAAAAGTTCACCTGTCCCTCCCCACAGCGACTAACGGACAACAACCAGCAGCCAAGAAGCCGAGGAGACGCTGTTTTCTACTCTCTGAAAAATAGCAGTGGAGTCTGCCAGCTTATTAAAAAAGATAAGTTTGCCGGGCGGTGGTGGCGCACGCCTTTAATCCCAGCACTCAGGAGGCAGAGGCAGGCGG
>NC_022018.1:53924998-53960862 GCF_000317375.1 Microtus ochrogaster
AAAAAAAAAAAAAAAAAAAAAAAATGTTTCCAGGTTTCCAATACGTAGCTGTCCTAGCTAGTTTTACATCACCTTGATACAAGCTAGACTCATCTGAAAGGAGGGAACCTCAATTAAGAACATTCCTACAAAAGATCTTGCTTTAAGACATTTTCTTAACCAATGACTGATGGGGGAGGGCCCAGCCCATTGTGGGTGGTGCCATCCACGAGCTGATGGTCATGAGTTCTCTAAGAAAGCAGGTTGAGCAAAGCCATGGGAGCAGGTCAGTAAACAGCACCCCTCCATGGCCTCTGTATCACGTCCTGCCTCCAGGTTCCTGCCCTGCTTGAGTTCCTGTCCTGACTTCCTTTGATGATGAACAGTGATGTGGAAGTGCAAGCCAAATAAACCCTTTCCTTCCCAAGTTCCTTTGGTCATAGTGTTCATCACAGTATAATCACCCTAAGGCAACAGAGGGTCCTGGTGTCTTCCACTCCATCTGTCCTTCCTATTGTAATCTAAGTCAGTACTATGCTGCCCAGGCTACTCTCAAACTCCTGGGCTCAAGTTATGCTCCAACCTTAGCTTCTGAATTAACCAGGCTCCTAACACTGCCACCATGTCCTGCTGGTGATAGTCCCCATCTGATGACAGCAGATAGACAGTCAGCCCCAAGATAAGCCTATCAGGCTGCACATGATGATGACATGTGTGACCCCAGTACCCAGAGACTGTTCACTCTAGCACAGAGAGAGATGGGCTCCCTGTACTAGAGAACATGCATACCTCTGGCTTCTGCGAAGGCAGAATGGCTAGCTACAAAGAAGTCACTCCAGAATCCATGGGCAACTTCCTCATATAAGGCAAGCGTGTGAGGTCACTAAGATGCATGGGGTTCCTCTCCTTTGCCTGGGCGCCAGGTGCAGCAGCAGTGCTCCTCGCCCCATAGGTGACCCCTAACATCTGGAGTGTCCTGGCATAGTCAAGTGGTAAGCTCTTCTAAGTTTTGCTAACTTGCAGCCCATCCTGCTCAGCAAGAAACTGCCTCATGTTCCCATCTGTTCTCCAAGCAGAAGCTGCCTGGGCAAGCACACCTTCTGCTTTGCATTTTCCATGAGGACTCATGAAGGAATCGCCTGTGGGGTCTGCACTACTTACAGAGGAGCTGGGCTTCTGAGAAGAGCCACTGGAGAGTGGTAAATACAAGTCAATCATGGATGATCAAGTATTCATTACAGAAGCCAGAGGTGTGGCTTCTCAAAGAGCCTGTAAAAGAAAAAAGGGAAAGGGGGCCAAGTGTGGAATACATGCCAGCACAGAAGGGCTCTGCTTTGCCCTGACTCCTGAGTCTGCTCTCTGGCTCCCTGACAACCCTATGGCCACTGTGCAATCCACTCAGGAAAGAGGGACTTTCCATTTACTCCGGAGCATGCTCAGTGTCTCCCTGATAACCCTATGGCCTCCGTACATTCCACTCAGGACAGGAACAAATTCTTACACCGAACAAGCAATGGATGGTTCCCACTGCCCCCTAAGTGCTGTGACTATGTAGTTCACCCTTCATGATCACAGGCTCTGCACTCAGACTCCAGCCACCACAGGCGGAAAATATTACTGAACACAAACGGACATTTGTCCGTCCCTACTCTGAATGATGCAGCCTACCAGGCAGCTACCTGCACAATGTAAGTAAGTACTCCAGCAACTAGAGGTGATCTAAAGTACAGGGCGGGCACACACAGGCCACATGCAAATATGTTCTTTACTGTGGACTGTGAGGTGCTCAGGCTGTGGTCTCCACAGGGGAGGGCTGTCCTGAGAGCACCCTCCAGCAAATGCTGGGGAGCAGACAACTACTGTGTGGTGAATGGGTAGGCCATGTTTCTGCTCCAGTTTCTTCTTCAGCATCCTCTGTGGTAAAATGGCTCTTTAGGTCTAGTTGAGCTACCAAAGTTTTTAAGGGAACCTACGCACCTACCTATCAGTCTCTCTTATCTTCCTTTGGGTAATTTTTAACAACGCTCATCTCTGTGTAAGGAACAAGGACACAGAAATAACAACCTTAAAAAAGAGGCTATGGGGAAGGACGAATACCCAGTTATGTGTGTCAGGCACTTACACACATGTCCAACAGCCACATGGACCCATGACCCACACCAAGTCTAGGGCCCAGCAGCAGGCACAGTGAGATGAAGGCTCACCCATCACTACCATGCTAACCTAACCCTTCTGAGAATGACTTGACTGTGAAGTTATCCTGCAGAGATTTAACCTGCAGAACTGAGGACACAATGGCGACAACTAGGTAGCCAATGTCCACCTGGAGACAAAAAGAAGTCCCTCTGAAGACCACACCACTGAGTACTGGGTGTGGGTACAGCACGTGTGCTGACTATACCAAAACAACAGTGTCACAGACTGTGCTGGGGACGGGACCTTTTCAGACTGAGCCATCACAACCATCTCAGTTTGCATTCTCACCCCTGAACTGTAGTTGCTCTTATCCAGTACATAGGTGGATGTAATGGAATAGGCAAAACTTCCTATTTCATTATAGTTATTACTATTGTTTTCTTGGTTTATTTTTTAATTTTTTCCCTTTAAACCTAATGTACGGAATTTGTCTGTAGCTCACTTGTAGAACAGTGTCTAGCATGTACAAAGCCCTGGATTCCATCCTGGCCCCATAGACAGACGGGCAGAAACAGACAATCAGATAGTTTAAATATATGATTTTCAAAAGGTATAAGTGGGATACATTATGTTTTAGAAAATAATTCATCGTGCAATTTTTTTAAAAAATTATTTTACCATTCTGAATATGTGTGATGTGTGACTAGTATTTATGTATTCACGTGGGTGTGAAAAGTGCACATATAGGTGTGCACACACCCTCAGGCTGGCACCAGGTGTCTTCTATCACTATGCATCCTGTGTTGATATGGAGTCTCTTACTGAGGCTGGACACCAAAGCAGCTGGCCTGATCTCATGCCTCTGCCCGGGCTGAGATTACAGGTGTGTGCTGTCATGTGCCTGAAGAGCAAGCACTCTAATGACAGAGCCATCATCCTGGCCCCTTGTGTAATTGTCCAGTTAGAGTCATTCTAGCAAACATGGACCTAATTAAGCCCTTCCACCTCGGAAGAGCTACTGCATAAGGGAAACTGGCAAAACTAACTCGGCAGTTCAGTCTCATGTTTAATAGGACACACTGAGGGGCTGGAGAGTGTGCGGCTCCTGCATAGGACCCGGGTATGGCTCTCGTCACACATCAGGCAGCTCACAACCACAAGGAACTCCAGCTCCAGCAGATCTGATACCCTCTTCTGGCTCCGTGGGCATCTGTACAAGTGTGTGTATGAGCACACACACACAAAATTTACCATGAATATTTGAAAAGAGATGCAAAGTTGGAATTCTACACAATGTACACAAAGTGGACAAATAACTGGAGTGGATTAGACGTTCTGGTTTCAGTAACCATCTCATCCAAAGTCCACGGGATCTACTACAGAAACCAAGCCTTGTGGAACCCCTTGGTCTGTTCAGTGTGCAGACACAGTCCTCAAAACACCTACAAAAACAGGAAGCAGGTTATGGTGTGCGACTGAAACCTCGTCAGAGGGCTGGAGATGGCTCTGTGTTTAAGAGTGTGTGCTGTTCTTGCAGAGGACCAGGTCGGGTTCCCATCACACACATCATGCAGCTCACACACTTTGACTCCAGTTCCAGGGCATCCAACACAGTTTACTGCTGTGAAATAATCCTTTTCTACACTGTGAAGATTTGTCACTTGGATTGGTTTAATAAAAAGCTGAACAACCAATAATCAGGCAGGATTTGGGGGACAGAGAGGATGCTGGGAAGAAGAGCAGAGATATGCAGTCGCCAGCCAGATGGAGAGGAGAGGAAGCAGCATGGTCAGTACACAGTAAAGGTAATAAAGACACTAGACAAAAAGTACATTGCTAAAAATGGGATAAGTTATAAGAGGTACTTAGTAATAAGCCTAAGCTATCAGTTGAGCTTATATAATTAATAAATAGTCTCCATGTGCTTATTTGGGAGCTGACAGGCAGGACAGAAAAATCGGCCAACAGTCTAACTTCCAAGGGCACTTGAACACATGTAATATATATAAAAAGCCATACAACATAAAAATTATTTTTAATCTAAAACAAACCCCTCAAGGAGAGATACAAGCTTAGGCTATTATTTCAGGAGACCAAGGTCACACTGGGTGTTAGTCAAGTCTGTCAGGCCCCTAATACAGACAAGTGCCTCTCTGCTCCTACTGCATGTTGGGAAGCTCACTTCATTGGCTACATGGCCCTCAGAATTCTCCAGTTCACCCTCAGCAGCTTGTCACATGGAGTCTGAGCTTCGCCCTGCAGAAACTCAGCTGGTAACCCAGCCGCAGGCACTCACAGAACAGGCTGACTAAGGTAACGACAAGCACAGTAATGGACGCACACGTCTGAAACAGAAGGAAGATAGAAACCATTCCGAGGACATGCATGCATCTGTCCTGACGCACAGTCTCTCTGATTAAGGAAGTGCGTGTGCACATACACTGTTAAAGCAAAGATATTCAGATCTCCCCTGTGAGCTTAATGGAACCATAAAAGGACATTTTTATTTCAATCAAATGCTAACTTGGCACATAGTGAAGTTATCATTTAGTAATGACCTTTCTTATTTAAAACCAAGTAAAATATACATTAGCTTTGGAAAATGTCATTTTCTTTCTCACACTGGAAAAGCAGCCACTTGCTCGGGAAATGGTGTACACGGATGTGGCTGTTCGAGGACCAGCTCTAAGTGCTGGCATTCATCTTCCATTTTACAGGAACTGAATTTAATCAAATTTAAATAATATTGTATAAACATCCTACTTCAGGTTTGTCTTATCTTATAAACAACAAAGACTGATCATTTGTAGTACTTGCAAGTGTTTGAAATTGCTTTCGGTTGCTCTATTAAATCAGCCAGTCAGGCTTAGACTGTAAACTAAATGTACATCTGCCCAGACTGCAGCAATCACACATACAGTCTGTTTAGTGCATAAATGATGCTTCGTGAGGTTTGTCTAAAGTAGCACATTGACACAAACCATGACAACTCTAAGAAAACAAGCAGGTAACATGGCTGCCCCCACACAGTAAAGGACAGAAGTGTGCTCCCGATCCCAGACAGACACCAGTGAGCCACCTTACCCGCCCCCACCTAGAACTGGCTGTAGGGTACTCCTGACTTGTAAAACGCAAACTCATTTGTGGGGCTGAAGGTAACGTTCTCCTATCAGGTTCACACCGTGTCGCAGGACCATCCAATGCTGTGGAAAGCCCAGAAAGCTGCTGGTATTGTGCTGTGTGATCGGCTCCCTGGGCTATGCCAGGGGAGCTTCCCAGAGCTGCTACTCTAAGGAAAAACCAGGATCAGGACAGCAGCAGCCTCTGCCACAGGGGACAGGGTTGAGGCAGATAGCACTATGGAGGGAGACAAGGAGTCCCCACCACAGAGAAGAGGGGGAGCTCCCACCTCACAGTGCTGCCCCAGGAGCTGCAGCAGGGCTGCACCCCACTCTGCACCCCCTTCGGTCAGAGCAGCAGCTGAGGAGGAGCTTGGGCAACTTGTGTGTAGTTGGCATTTGGGGGGGTGGTGCCAACCAGCTCCCAAATAATGACACGGAGACTTATTAATGATGAATACTCTACCTTAGCTTAGGCTTGTCCCACCAGCTCTTCTAATTTAATTTAACCCGCTTCTAGTCATCTATGTTTTGCCCTGAGGCCTTTTACCTTCCATTCTGCATGTCCTATCTTCCTACTTCATGTCTGGCTTGTTGGCCCCTGGCATCTCCCTGTTGTCTCTGTCTCCTCTGCCTAAATTCATCCTCCTACTTACTCTCACTGCCTGAAGTTCCGCCTGTAACTCTTCCCTCACTACAGGCTGTTCAGCTTTTTATTAGACCAATCAGGTGCCTTAGGAAGGCAAGATAAAACAGCAACACATCTTCACATAATTAAACAAATGCAACACATCTTTGCACAGTTAAACAAATATTCCACAACATTTGTAGCAAATGTTGGGATCACCGAACCATTCGCTCTTTTTGGTTAACATGTTCAGTGTTAAGTGTTGTGAATGCCACATTATTTATTGGATTTGATAATTTCTGAACATTTCAGAATTCCACATGTTTTCAGAGTTATGATGTGTGTGTGTGTGTGTGTGTGTGTGTGTGTGTGTGTGAATGGCTTTCTTTGTTTTGGGTAGGAAGGCAATGAAGACCCTGTACGGTGTGCTGGGTATGTTCCACACCCTTGAGGCTCTCTTCACAAAGAAGCTGTCACTGCTTGGGGTCTTCTCTGTGAGAAAACCCTTAACCGTAATTGAAATTTCATTTAAAAAGTGTGGGCATTCTGCTTTCTGCTTCTCGGTTTGGTTTGGTACTTGTGCCCTACAAACAGTGGGCACAAACTCCACAGCACAAGCCAGTACCTGTACCCTGCAAGGTGGCTTGGCTCCCCCGACAGTCTTCAGCCCTGGAGCTGTGAGGAGGTGGCTGCCTTCCCATCCTCACACAGGCAATCTCTCTCTCTCCCAATGTAGTCACCTTTTCTGTTTTAACAGACCCGGCGTTGGGTTATTAATTTTCCTGCCATTTCCATAATTTCTTCCACTTAGCGCCCTCCCAAAGGCAGGGGTAACTGAGAACCTTTCTCACTGTTTCTCCCTTTCCAGACCTGACTGCTTCCCTAGCAAAGGTTTTGCAAAGCTGTCCTCCCCTGTAAGCACCGTTTAACTGTTATCCCAAAACAGTTCACTCTTTCCATTTCATTCACTTCGAAGTATTTTTTACATTTCTCTTGTAAAGGCTTCTCTGGTTCAGAGATGACTAATAAGTGTTTTCATTTCCAGGAATCTAGGGCTGTGTCATATTGTTTTCTGCCACTGATTCTGATGGAGTCAGAGTAGATATTCTGCATGATTTCAATTCTAAGTCGTGGGTAACTCTTGGCTCATCACTGGGTTTTGATGACTATCTCACGTGTGTGAGTGGGGGTGTCGTGACGGCAGCCCAAGTTTCCTAGGTCTGCAAGGGTTATCTTGCTTTAGCAACTAGAGTCACCAACTCTAGAGGAGTGTGTCCTCCCTCTCTGTAGTCTTTTAAACAGTCTCACTATGTTTACCAGGCTGGCTTTAAACTCACAGCAACCTCCCCAGCCCCATTCTCTTTTTTCACTTTGTGTATTCTCAAGTTTTGTTGTTATAGCCGCCTGAGCACAGGCTTGTTTGTGTCTTCCTGACAAATTTGCTCTGTTGTTAAGAAATGTCGCCCTTCGTCCCTGGGAGCACCCTTGCTCTCTATTGTTAAGAAATGTCTTTCATCCCGGGAGCACCTTGTTCTCTGTTGTTATGGAATGTCATCCTTAATCCCAGGGAGCACCCTTGTTCTCTACTGTTAAGGAAAGTTGTCAGTCCTTTGTCCCCGGGAGCACCCACGTTCTCTGGGAGCACCCACGTTCTCTGGCGCTATGGAAAGTTGTCCTGTGTCAGCAGTCGGCACACACACTTCCACTCTCTTCTGTAGCCTGTCCTGCCTTGCCGGGAGAGCGCCCCTGAGAAACAGCACACAAAGGCGCTGTTTCACCATCAGTCTGATGATCTCTTTCTTTGAACTGAAAACTTACATTAGTGAAACGCAGTCTTGCTTATGCATCCAATCTTCAGTTGTCATCTGTTCATCCCGCTTTCCATTCCACTCTGCCTTCGCTGCCTGCTTATCAACAACTATATGGTTTTGCTTTGCTGTTGGTTGTTTTGTTTTACTTTTGTTTGTTTGTTTTGCTAGTCTATCTGCAATGTCTTTCTCGGTGGATTTTGTGGAAAAACAAAGCTGACAGAAAATGATATGTTTATATTTTAAATCTCCAAGTGACATTACCTGAATACGTTATGTACACTGTAAGTTTTTAGAAAGGAAAACATCAGTTTCCACCCATTTTGGAAAACTCTGCCCAGCATTCCCTTTCATGACTTTCACTGTCAGCTATGACTCCAGTTCTGTCAGGCCTGGATCAGATGATCCGCAGCTCAGAGGTCTGTCCACTGGTTCTTTCTGGTCTTCTCCCTGACATTTGCTTCAGAGAGTCTCTATTTCTGTGCTTTCAAATTCACCAAGCTTTTCCTCAGCAGTATCTCATTTGCTTTTAATTTTGTCCTGCAAGTTTTCTGCTTTAAAGACTGCTCCACATGGCTTTGCCTTCTAACTCCCCCTCCTCCCACCATGCTTACCTTCTGCTCCTAAACCCTTGAGTTTTTGAGCCCAGCCCATGATGATTCTCTACCTTTATCAAAGGTCATATTTCCCCAATTTACTGGTTGTATGGCCATTGGCTTCCTTTCTGTTGTGATAAAAATTCTGACCAAAGCAATGTAGAGAGGAAAGGATTTATTTGGCCTACACTTCCAGGTCACAGCCGATCATTGAGGGGAATTAAGGGCAGGAGTTTGGAGCAAAAACCGCAGAGGAACAAACGTTGCTTGCTGGCTTTCCCAAAGGCCATCTAGCTCCGAGGACCTCCTGCCCGGAAAATGGCACTGTCCATGAAATGCTGCTGCCACAGTGGGCTGAGCCCTGCTCCGTCAACTAACAATAGGCTAATCAAGGCTAGTCCAATCTGGGCAGTTCCTCAACTAGAATCCCCTTCCTAGGGGACTCTAGGCTCTGCCAAGTTTGATAGGCAAAGCTAGCTGGGGCAGACGATATATGATTTTGCTATGTGCTGGGTTATGTTATATTCCTTTAATGCAATTTGGATGGTGTACCACAGGCAGTTAAATTCTCTGTTGAACATGTGGAACCTCCAGATTTTAAGGTTTGATGGGACATATCTAGAGAGCCCTTGCCTTGACCCATTGGCTCTCCACTTCACTCAGTATGTTTAACACACAGGCTTCTTCAGCCACATCAGACCTGGTTCACTCTGGAGAAGTCAGGTTCTTTGTTTAGACTTGTACACGTTAACATACAGCAACACATCCTAGATTCAGCAGCAAAGTCAAGGTCACCCTGGTTTAAATTTCTGGAGTTTCTCTGTGTACATGTAGTATACAGAAAGGTCCCGGGATTTCCCAACTAATACCCTCCAGCCTGCCGCACACTTCCGATCACACATCTAATGCACTCCGGCCGGCTGCCCAATTTCAGGGCTTCCTATTGGATCACAGGCCTGTAATATTTGTATGTAGTATCTGAAAATAGCTGTTTTATAAATTCACCCAATTTCCTAGGCATTTAAGGTATAAAGGCAAACTTGGTCTATTAATTCAATGTGGTTAGCAACAGGACAAAACTGGGGTTCTGAAATGCACTAGAATACGGGGTGTTTTTCTCTGTTGAAGAATAAAAATGACTATATCAGCCAGTGGTAGCTCAGGGGACTCAGCAAAAGGCTCAAGGCAGTAAACAGAGAAGAAAGAGCACGCACGTCTACCACCCACTCCACTCACGCTGCTCAATCGGCACCGGGTTCTCTGAACATAGCATCAAAACATCAGTGCATAGCATCTTCTCCAAACACAATCTCCAGGGCTACATCGAGACATCGGGGCTTAGCATCTTCTCTGAACACAATCTCTAGGGCTGCATTGAGACACCAGTGCTTAGCATCTTCAATGTTTGGCTTAAAAAGCCACCTGCCCATCTGAGATTTACATTAGTTATATCTGAGATAATTTTAGCCAAATATTCTTTCTAATATCATACTTTAATGTAGGTTAGGTTATGAAGAAGTACCTGAGAGTGGCAAAAGCATTTAAAGAGGTGCAAAGCCCTGGCTTGGCTGCTGTTACCCCCCATTCCCTTTATACCCACTCACTGGAAAGCATTATCTCCATGGATGAGAACAGGACCCCAACATGTTCCCCAGGGTGGAACAGCACACAGGAACAACCTAACTGCTCCAGTCAGTGAAACTACAGGACAGCTGCCCAAGCCAGCACTGTTCACAGCATGGGGCACCTTCCACTTCCTCCAACCTTCAAAGCTCTCCACTGAAGACCAGAATAGCAGCTCAGACTAGGACAGCATCATCAATGAGAGTGCTAACTTGCTCCAGACTATGCCCTCAGTGACTAGCCAGCTGTTTTCACAAATGAGTCTCAGCCAGGATGAAGGAGCGAAGAAATTATGCTCATAGTCACATGACAAAAGTTTGGAGGAAGGTACACAAGATTCACTAACACTTGAAAAAAAAAAAAAAAAACCTCATGAATATCATGGCAACAAGCTAGCTTTCCTGGGTGCAGGAAACACCCTTCAGTGCTTCTGACTGAGGTTCCATTGTGCTGTTCCTAGCTGGCTCCCCTACCAACCCTCAGGGTAGGAAGAGACAACGGCTCCTGAGTCAACTCCAAGTAACCAATAACATTTATCTGATGCATGGAATGTAGAGCGAAAGGTCCGAGCCCATTTCCTACCAATCCTCGAGCTCAAAATTTCACCAATCTCCACTCTGGACAACTCCTCTCCCAAGAAACCCTGCTGCTTCTGCCTGAGCAGAGGCAGCCACCCTTGTGTGTCTCCCCATAGATCTCTTGAGTAAGGTTTGTTGTGCAGTATGACTGACTCTGTGGCATTCTTTGGCTTCTGACTGCCAGGATACCGTTCCCTTGAGAGCTGCAACAGTTCCACAGGAGTAACAGTTTGCCCTCGGAGCTGTAACACTTCTATGGAATACAGTGTTCAAGGATCCTGACTCGAGCCTCCACCAGACCGACATGACCACAGTCTCCCAGAGGCAGAGCCCTATTTCCAGACACCGAGTGTTAGGTTCAATGCAGGACAGAGAACTGTCTGACTTGTTACTGCTCACATTAAGAAACATGACTGGAGGAGGAGGTCCCACTTTACTGATTTCCTGAGGTGCCATGAATGTATTCAAAGAGACAAGTGCTCCTCCCATCACATCCCATTGCGCAGAAGAAAGTTTCAGAATAGTCAGAATTTTTCATTCTGGTAGTTACCACTGGTCCCCTAAATAGTACACTCCTCTGGAAGTTTCTGAGTTTAACACTGTACACGTCCATTTAGCCCTCTACTTTTTCTCACAACTAATCTCCCACCGCCACTCCTATGCTCAGCACCTTCACTAGCTGTGACTGTAAACAAATGGAACACAGCTCAGCTCCCAGTTCACCAAGGTCACCCCACTGATAGCCTGGGCTTCAGAGGCTGCCTGGGGTCAGTTTCCCGTCTGCTTTCACAGTGGCTAGACCTTGCTCTGCATGCCTTGAAGGAAACAGCAACCACAACCTCATTGCTGGCCAGAGTAACAGCCAGCCTCTCCACTAAGATATCCAAGTACTACATAAGGTCCAGGCAGGGGAGGGGCTACAGTTATATCTTATGTTTACAAATCCAACCGTCAGGACCTCCTGGCCACCCTAGGAAATTAAAATGGTTCTAGCTTACACTTTTCTTGCATATTGCTTTAAAGCAGAGCCTTCCTCACAAGTAGAAGTTGCCTATGGTCTCTAACTCGTCTTCCTGGGAGCCTGAGTTCAACCCAGTCTGGCTTGAGGAGTCTTTGGTACTCCTGGCTCAACATAAATGGCCACTGTGCTGGGCTGAATGAGAATGGCCCCCATAGGCTCCGATGTTTAAATGCTTGGTCCCCGCAGTTGGTGCAACTGTTTAGGAAGAATAAAGAGGTATGGCTTTGAAGTAGGAAGTGTGTCACTCGGGGTAGACTTGGAGGTTTCAAATATCACACCATTCCCAGTTAGAGGTCACTGAGCCAGTGCTGAAGATGACATCAATGGTACTCGTTTGGTGGTTTGAACACAGACAGCCTGCTTTTCCTTCTCTCAGTGACTTCACAAATGCAATGTCTCCTTTCCATCGACTGCAAATACCTCAGGTTCTTCCACAGCTAAAGAGGTGTCTTTGCCATCTCTGAGAAGCACACTGTCTTTCACATTATGCTATTTCTTCCTTCTCTTTACTTATCACTAACTTTTTAAGTCAAAAAACCTGTATTTTAATTCTAAAATATCTGTGTGTACACACACAAACACACACACACACACACACACACACACAGTCTTTGCACTTCATTTTTAAATGTTTTCCAGTATTCCTACTTACATTTTGTAACTAAAAGAACCTCTAACAAGTATTCCCTGTAGAGTAATCATCTGTTTCTGTCTCACTGTTTAAACAAGGCTCCCGTCAGTCATTCTGGCACCTGTGATGTCACAGGATGCGTCCTCACCTGAGAGCAGAGCTGCTCCCCAGCTGTGTGACAGAGAAACTGAGTACCCCACATCCTCCGTGCATGTAAGTCCCCCTTCACCATGTGCTCTCCAGTCCAGTGTCTGGAAGCACAAAGCTGATCAGGACACAACAACAGAGTCCCGTCTGCTGGCTTTAGGTCTGGAGAGTACCACAACAACCTGCACTAGCGCCATTAGCAACCTGGAGCCTAGGGAGGTGCCTGCCACACACCAAGCATTTGTAGGACATATGCAAAGAATACATGTAACCACGATGCTGTCAGATTCTGGATCTGTTGGGAAAATGGAGTCAACCTTAAAGGACTTAGTATATGGGCAAGATCTGGCTTTCCTTTTGGAGAATTAAATAATCACCACAATTACAACATGCCGCTCAATCAATAAATGGTGTTAAGCCCAGTGCCTGCAATTCTAAACCTTCACTAACACAGAGCAAGTCCCATTTTCCCTTTGCTGACATGCTCCCTTTGCCATGTGCTTGCCCTATATGAACAGCCAGCCAGGTAGATTTATTTGAAATCTGTGGTGTTAATTTTTTGCAGTTCGACTCCTTTGGGTCCCATCTGCTGCACCCCAAGAAGATATGTGGGAATGATAACTCAGCTGAGGAGGTCCGAGCATCCCACTGCAATGCCTCTTGCTGCTTTGGGAGTGATAACTCAACTGGGGAGGTCCGAGCATCCCACTGCAAGGCCCCTCGCTGCTAATGGTTTCAGGGGTCTGCTGTGCTGAGTGCCCCCAGCAGGCAGGACAGAGAGGTGCTTCCCTTGCCCTCTAAGGCTGCTACAAGTTCTTGTCAAAAGACTGCTTCCTATCCCTCTGTCCCACCCAGGACTGACCTGGTACTCACACATCTACCTTCAATACAGGGCTGTGCTGGGCTTCACATGTCAGCTCTAGGTCATTAGGAGGCTGCCAGGGGGGAGGAAGACTCAAAGTCCATGATGGTGCCACCTCTCACAAGGGTCAGCTGTGACTCCACTCTTCACACTCTGGTCCTGTTTCCCTCTGCAAGCTCTTCACATGGGCGCACTGGCTTGTTCTGTATGTGAAGCAGGAAGCTCACCCCCAAACACTGAGCTATACTAGCCAAAGCACTACTCCATGGGTGGCTCCTTCCTGTGAGCCACTTCTATAAAGGACAACTCAACCCTAAAACCCAATGCATCTGGAAACTCAGAATGTGCAAATACGACACCCGCTGGGAGAAACAAGACGGTGTAAAGATCCCTGAAGGCTTCCAGTTTTAATGGCAGTATACTAGCTGCAGCTATTTCAAGCCCTTTGCTTTAAATAAACCCATGCATGTTGTATTGTGGTACTCTTAAATATATCCGGAGCGTGATGCCTTATACACCATCTAAGGACAGATCTAAACAATTGCATACTATGATTTAGATGCTTAGCATTGTCTACAATGCTAAGAAGCATTGTCTTCTCATGAACTCCTTCACAAAAGATGGGTAGGCTAAATGCCAACGGGATCTATCTGAGGTAGGAAGACATGACTGAAAATGAGCAGCACACAGCGAGCCCTCGGGGTAAATGGACAAGTCCACTTTAGCTCACACTCTCACTCCAACAGCATGGTTCTCCCAGCAATGGTTCTTCTCGGGAGAAAACCCATGCCTCCAGGGGGAACTATATATTTTATTCTGAATGAACTTCAAAAAGTAATGTTGTAAGTGTAGCCATGTTCTTCTTACCTGAACAGAGTCACCTTAAATAAAACAGCAAGAGGGAAAAGGAGACTGGGCTTGTTTTAACAAAATTTCATCACATAAAAATTCAGTACACGACACACTTAAAGAGTCTGACTACCTATTTATAAAACACAGCCAGCATCCAGTGAGCAGCTGCAGCTTCCCATGCCAGGCTACCGGAAAACAACACTTGCCAGACCTCACAAACCACACCTCTAAAACCAAGCTACCACGTGTGGTGGTGAGCGCCTGGTTGGACACACCTGTCTATGGAAGACCTATCACTGTGACAGCACCATCAAGTCTGGCAGGAGACCATGTGTAGTAAAACTAAAACTTTGCACTACATTCTGAAAGGTTATATTTCTTGGCTTCTTGTGTTTTAAGGCAAAGTCTGTGTATAAGAGCAAGCCAGCTACCAGCATGTTAGGAGAAGGGTCTCATGATATTCCATCCCTAGCTGAAGAGCTGTTGGCAACTGATGACTGGGAGAAGGGGCCATTTTCTTCATGTGCCATGAAAAGCTGCCCACAATCCAGCAGATGATGCTTCCATGCCCACACACATACAAACAGCACCAAGTGCACTCAGCAGGTTTTTAAAAAAAAAAAAAAAAAAAGTACATGATGTTGGGTGGGAAAAAATGGTGGGGATCAGGAGAGGAATTAGATAGGAGGGGATGGGATAGGTTTGATCAGTTTGTATGTATGCATGCCTGAAAATCTCATAAGTAAATTTAAAATACACAAAGTCTCACTATGAAAAAGAGGTTATGAACCAGGATTATAGGTGTGTGTACATCACACCCTCTGACTTTGGAAGCACACATTTCTTGAACCAATTACATTATTGCAAAGGTGTCAGTTGACGCTAGTTAGCATAAGGGAAAGAGGATTTACGGAAAGTCCACAGAATCAAGGAGGGGCTTCTGAAGTGATAAGAGTAGCCCACCAGACCTCACCTACCACAGTACTCCCCACTGGAAGGCCCAAGGGCCAGGATGGAGGATGCAAGGTTGCCTGGTCATGTGTGAAGACTCAGATGGGCTCTGGTCCCATTCCCACAGAAACAGGTCTGTTATGGAGGGAAACTGAGTTTTCAGGAAACATGACAGATGCAGGACTCCAAAAGACAGAGAGCTTCAGGAGCATTTGGTCAGCAACAATGAAACACTACACAGCATAGCACACAAACACCATTCAAAAGATTTAAAACAGATGTCCCACATTAGGCTAAATAATGGATGGATGGATGGATGGATGGATGGATGGATGGATGGACGGACGGACGGACGGACGGACGGACAGACGGACAGACGGACGGATGGATGTTTGGAATCTTTGCTCCAGTAAGATTGTGGTAAATTTGAGTAAGAGTTCTACTCGACAGACTGGCATAGCGTGCCCGCTGCTGATCAAACACCATTGTACACACCCACACAAATGCACCTGTGCAAACTACCACCGTGACACACCCACACAAACATACCTGTGCACACACCACCATGACACACCCACGCACACACCACTGTGACACCACAAAACACACCTGCGCACACACCACTGTGACACACCCAGACAAATGCACCTGTGCAAACACCGTGACACACCCAGACAAATGCACCTGTGCAAACCACTGTGACACACCCACATGAACACACCTGTACAAACACCACCGTGACACACCCACACAAACACACCTGTACACAGTCCACATGAACTCACAAACTGGCATTTCTCACTTGACCACTTGACAGGGACAAAAGCAGGTATGTCTCAATGCTTCTAAAAATGCCTACCTACATCTTGCAAAGATTAAATATTTACAGAAAAGCCCAACTGGAAGTTGGGTGAGAAATAAAATAGATGGCTTACTATCAGACTGCCTCATTAAAAATATTAATGTATATTAATTAGAATTCATGTACCTAGGAAGACTGAAATGTTCACAGTCCCCTAAAGAAACCTTATAAGAACAGACTTTGATGGGCAGGAGTGGTGCACACCTTTACCCAGCACTCGGGAGGCAGAGGCAGGCAGATATCTGTGAGTTTGAGGCCAGCCTGGTCTACAACACGAGTTCCAGGACAGTCAGAGCTGTTACCACAAAGGGGGGAGATGGGTAGAAACCAACCCAAACTTTTCTCCAAAATAAACACAAATCCCGTCCAGAAGCTCAGCAGCACAGCGCCTGGAGCCCACATCTACGGAGCTGTGTGGGGCTGAGCTGGAAGGGCAAGGAAGCTACATCTGAGTGCAGCGGCATTCATCCTCTCTCCATCATGAGCCACTTTACAACACAGTAAATGGGAAAGCGTGTGCCTCCAAATGGTGACTGTGGGAGCGAGCTTGCTGCAGGACAATTAATGCATGCAGCTGGTGTCAACCATCAGTAAGTCTCAATCACTGCCTGACAGCTCCAGTAACAGCTCACTCAGAGTAATTATAGCAAATGGTGTTCGGGCTTAATGTTCTGCCTTTTTTTTTTTCCTGGAATGTAATCAACAAGATATTAAGATTGCTTCTGCTTAGCTTTTCTTTAATATTCACACTGACAAAAATAAACAGTCATCAGACACTTAGTGAAAAGTATAGGAGAGCATTTAATAGGACTGTTCCTATGACTTTAGTAAACATGTATGTCTGCTGCATAGTAGCTTCTATTAGCCCTTCCATAAAGAGATGCACACTTCCCAATATGCATCCAGTTTTCTACAATTCCTACACTTTCTTACATACATTACATATGCATCCAGTTTCCTACAATTCCTAGACTTTCTTACATACATTACAGCATGCATTAGGTGTCAAATACTTTTGTGTGCTAAATAAGGAGACAGAAAAGCAGTTAAAGCCTGGCACGCCACACAGTCCTTGTATATGGGAGAACAGCTAAAACAGACACCAGGATAAACAGCATACAGCCCAGGTTAGCAAGTTCATGGTCCAGGTGCCTAAACTTTTGCAGTAAAACATGTATTCATTCTTACAGCCTCATGCTCCTTTAAAACTCCACACTACAGTGGTGATGCACACCTTTGATCCCAGTACTCAGGAGGCAGAGGCAGGCAGATCTCTGTGAGTTTGAGGCCAACCTGGTCTACAGAGCAAGTTCCAGGACAGCCAAGGCTGTTGCACGTAAAACCCTGTCTCAAAGAAAAGAAAAGAAGGGAAGAGAAAAGAAAAGAAACAAAAAATCCACCTGTTTTCTATAGCAACAGAAAGTTTAACCCCATTCCACTTGCCCCTGCTCAAGAGAAGCTATGCTGCTCCCACACTCTGCCGGCCGCCATCTGAACATTCTGCTCTAAACCCCTAGGAGGTCACGGGGGAGGCATATCAAAGCTGGGAGGGCTCTGGGCCAGCCATGTTCCTTCCTGGGCCTCCTGATGGAAGCAGACATGGGAACAGAACGTTCTAACATCCACAAAGTCTACAAAGTTGATGTTCCCGAAATGTTAAATCAAATTACAAGGGGGAAAATAATGACATAAAAACCCCATAGTGATTTAAGTAAATTACAATTTCCTGTTGGGCTACAGCCACAGCTGTCCTGGGGAACACACGTAAAAGGGGGCACACATTACTGCCATGTACTGACTCATCATGCACAGAGAGCACAGCATCAGTCACCCCATTACTCTGCACAAGGGAAACCAATTCTGGTTGACTGATGTCAAAATTTTACTTAAAAGATTTGGGCAGCCTCAACAAACGCCAGAAATGCTGAAGAGTCTTGACATAAGCCAAAAGAATCCATGAGAAGGACTGCACCCTAATGTGTCCCACGCCTGCAGGAAGAACTTCGCAACAGACACTCTATTCCAGACAGGGACAAAGTCACAAAAACTCCATGGGCAGCTACTCAAACTCACAAAGCAGGCCCAGAGACTCAAAGAGAAGGCTGAGTGCCAGCAAGGCCCTGCCCTTCATTCCTGTACCACAGGGGTCTCCTGGGGCTTCAGGACAAAGGGATACTGTGCACTAGCTCTTACAAAGGTCTAAATATGTGGCTATTAATTAGCACAGTAAGAGACAACAGTTGAAGACAGTCTGGAAAAGCTATAATTCGTGAATGAACAGCAAGTTAGATTTCTGAGGTTTTAACTGGAGATAGAAACGATACCTTAAAGACACACACAAAGAGGGCTGTAACCGAAATGTGTTTTATGAAAAAAAAATTAATGCACTTATGTGCACATTCATGAGGCAAATCAGCAAAAAATAATTAGCACTCCAAATGACAGGCACTGGGAGGGGGACAGTCCTGATTCAGAGCAATCACTGGCTTAAAAAAATTCAGTGGCCAGCTTCTTAAAACAGTTTTTGCCACTTTCGACTAATACTTTTTGCCCCCTTGAAATTTAGGAAGGCATAAATACATAAACAGCTCCTGAATAATCATCTTTTAAAAAATTATGTCTGTATCTGTGTGTCTGTGTGCGTACCACATATGTGCAGGTGCCCTC
Organism: Microtus ochrogaster; assembly: GCF_000317375.1. Classification (NCBI taxonomy): domain Eukaryota; kingdom Metazoa; phylum Chordata; class Mammalia; order Rodentia; family Cricetidae; genus Microtus; species Microtus ochrogaster. The sequence goes on from NC_022018.1 coordinate 53,943,459, forward strand.
AAAACCGGAAGATGGAATAGGAACCCTACTGGAGTTACAGATGACTGTCAGATGCCCTGTGTGGATGCTGGAAACCAAACTGGGTCCTCTTGGAAGAGCAGCAAGTGCTCTTAAGTGCTTAGCCATCTCAGCAGTCCAAATATTCATGTTTTCTTTGCTCCCACCTCAGGTGTTAAAGGTACAGCTGAGCTTGACCTGCTCCTTTCCCCCTTGGCCACCAACTGAAGCAGGAAGGAGAGCCTGTCAATCTATGTTCCTCACAGCAGGGGGAAAGGTGCTTCAGGGTCCCAGAATCCAATCACTGGGTCCTGCAGAGCAGGAGGCCATGCTTGCTACTAGAAAAACAGTGGACAGAGAACATAAATGCATGGGGCACACATCTCTGTGACTACATACAAAGTTCAGAGAAGTAATTTGGTTCCTTTTAAGCAGTACTATAAGCTCACACTGAACAAGCACTACAGTACTGCTGATCTACAGAGAAGCCAATCACCCCACACCTCCCAGTTTCTGTGTGACTGCTTTGAGGACACTCCTCAGACCCCTCAGGGCAGCAGAGATGTGAAGCCTTCTCTAGGGGAGCAGGGTGTCTGAGCTCTTCCTCCAGTGTCAAAGGACAAGCTCTAAGTACGTGTACTCTGAAGGACCCGAGACTTTCTTCCGATACTCACTTCACTTTCCATGGGATTCCTCACAGCTGCTGCAATGCCATGAAGAATTAGCAAAACTTTTATTATCGAGATTATAAAAACTGAGAATGAAGTAAAACCTAGCATTCATCTTATTCTGAACAATCCTAATATAAACTCACAAAAATAAATCTTGATGTAACCTTAAAATTGATTAGCCTTAAGATTGAAACAAGTTTAGAAACCCCAGGAGAAGGGCTGGGAAGATAGATGACTCTGTGGGTAAAGTGCTCACCATATAAGCAGGAGGACCTGACTTGAGATCCCAGCACCCCTTAAAAGCTAGCCCTGCCAGCGGACATCTGTAACCAACACCGGGGGATGCTGAGACAAAGCCAGTCTCTGGAGGTGACTGGCCAGCTAGCCTGACCAAACTGTGAGCTCCAGGTTCAGTGACAGACTGTCACAAAAACAAGGTGGAGAGCAATTGGAAGATTCCTGATACCCATCTATTGCTTACACACAGGTACACACACACACACACACACACACACACACACACACACACACACCCGGGCAGGGTGAGACTCAAGAAAGAAAAGCATCCACTAAGAAACAAGTGCAGAACAGCAGACACGAAAGATCCACATCTGCTTCCTGCTCTGCTCTGCTGAGCTCTGCCCACCAAGGCTGGTCTGGAAAAGCTCCCACCGACAGGATAAGGTGAGTCATGTGGGCTGTTGTACAAGAACCACACCTCCTGATGCCCTCTCAGCAGTAACAGTTTACTAGACAAGTAAGGTCAAAGAGGACAAAAGGACACCAATAAAACATGCTAAAGTACCGCTACTTGTACCTGGCAGCACTCAAGTGACCAGAACACTCAGTGTTTGCCCGCACATTCACTCCCACAACCCTCTAGGGCCATATGAAACATATCTGGATACATACATCCATGATGGGGCAGACTCCAGGGGTCAAGTCGCATTCCCAAAGCCTCAGGACAAGCAGATGATGGCAGGCAGTCTGTTTTCATCCCTAACTGCCACCAACAGGCCAGGTCAATGGCTCTACAGCAGCTCCGTTTTGCTATCTTTTCAAACAGTGAACTGGTACACAACTGACTTCAAAGCAGCATTTACTATCCATGCCACAGACAGAGACCCGCGGTCATGGCACGTTCTGTGCGCACTTGTTTAGGCTGCTAAACCCAATAGCAAATGGCCCTGCACTTCTCAACACTCGGCCACAGGCAAATGTAACCCAAAGAGCACTCGGCTTCTTCTTGTGTTCAGTTGCTGGGGGAGTAACTCCTATCCCAAGGAGAAGCTTGTTCCAAAGGCTCCACACAATGCCAGTCACTCTACCAGGCAATACCCCCCGCGAGGCCACGTCCCGTTATATCACACTCCCTGCTCAACAGGAACCCCACATCTGTCTCAAGACTTCCTCTGCCTCCAGGATGTTAGTGACCATGTAAATAATAAGAATAACTAATGTAATAAACTAATTCCAAGGCCCTGGGATTCTGTCTGTAGAAGGGTAGTGGCCTGCTGATGCCACAGGGTGTTTGCAGACAGCACACTCAACAGCAAAGTCCCCCAGTGTGGAGATGCCCACACACCTGCAGCTGAGGTTCAGTAGGCCTGAGGCAGCACTGAAGCAGTCAAACAGGCTACAATCAAAGCTGATATTGAAAATGACCTTCCTTTTTGTATCCCACAAATTAATGCTAGCTCAAATGTTATATTTTTTAATTAAAAACTAAGAATTGGTAGATATAAATACATTTTTTAACATTTCTTTCTCTGAGACAGGGTTCCACTGTGTAGCCAAGGCTGGTCTCAAACTTGCTACAATCCTCTTGTCTCAATCTCCTATGTGCAAGACACAAGTAAACCCTAATATAAAACTGCAAAGAATGAGTGAATTCAGTGTTGTTTCACATACTTGAGACCAGACTATAATTCTTCCGACGTTTCTAAGACAGCGTCAAGACAACATGAAAAACAAAATGCTCATTTCATCTATAAAAACAGATTCCACTGTAAGCACAGAAAGTTCAGAGTCACTGTTTAGCTCTAGAGTAACACGGTCACCAAGTAGGGTTCACCCAGGAAATCAGAGCTGTTTATCACAGAAAACCTACCTACGTAATTCAAGTATCAAATTTCTTAACGTTAATGTCATGTCATTTCCTTATCACAGTTTAGAGGAGCATTTCAGGTGGAAAACCACAGGAAGGTTTTATGGGGAAACACATCTCTATGTTTGAGTTACACGTAAGACGAGATACACTTGTGTGTTAACAGAGAAGAGCATCTTAAAACTCTGAAATCCAGGCATCAAACTGTTAGCAATCATTACTTATTACAACTAACATTTCTCTATTATGTATACCAAAATCAAGTGACATCAGCCAATACAAGCAAATACTTTGAAGAAATGCTTTACTAGAAAGGAAAATGAAGAAAAACATATTTTTAATAAAAAAAATCTTCACTTACTAAAAGATAAAGAAGAATTTGAAATTCCCCAAAATGATTTCCCTCTAGTGTTTTGTATTTCTTATGTGTTGGTTCATCTCTACATATTTTGCTTTATTTTATTTTTTAAAGATAGATTTATTTATTTATTTATTTATTTATTTATTTATTTATTTATTTATTTATTTGTTATGTGCACAGTGTTCTGTCTGCATGTATGCCTGCATGGCAGAAGAGGGCACCAGATCTCATTTCAGATGGTTGTCAGCCACCATGTGGTTGCTGGGAATTGAATTCAGGACCTCTGGAAGAACAGGCAGTGCTCTTAAACCTCTGAGCCATCTCTCCAGGCCCCCATATTTTGCTTTACAAATGCCCCCAAACCAGAGTTTCTCATAACCACTTCCTTTTTAGCTGAGGTTAGAGTCCTGGCATGGAAGACTCCATCTGAACTCAAGGTCTCCCAGATGGAGAGGAGGCAGGGCAGACAGAAGTGGGTGAGGACAGACGGACACAGGACCTATGCAGGCTGTCCACAGCTGTGCTGCCACAGGGTGACATGTCTAGTGACCCACAGGGCCCAGAAATACACTCAAGGTCACTTTCTTGTGAAAATGAAAGACAGGAACAACAGGTAAAGTGAGGCGGCGAACATGAAAGGCTGCTCTAGCCCACAGCTGGACCTCAGAGCGCAGGCAGTCTCCTTACGAAGCCATTTACACACCGTGCAAGCACTGAGGGCTCCTGTTCACTTCTTCCACTATTCTGACAGTGCTCATTTCTGGGGGACAACTGTACATGCCAACAGGTCCTCTTCAAAGGAAAGGCAGCCCTGACCACAGCTGGCACCCCAGAGGGCACCACCACAGCTTAACTTCACCTCTGAGGGCAGTAAGTCCTGAGGGCACTTTGGCAAGACTGAGCGTACATTAAACAGCCGGCCTGCTGACGTGTTCTGCCCTTTGATAGGAGAATGCAGCCTGGTGACTCTGGCATGTACCAAGTGCTGGTTTAATCCCCAGCACTGCCTAGCTGCCTCAAAAGGAATGAGCTCCACCTTTCAAAAAAAAAAAAAAAAAGAAGACACACAGCTAGAGGGACTTATAAAAACTGACACTGATTCTAAAATTTACATGGAAACACAAAGAACCAAGATTCAACAAGACAACTGGGAAAAGAAAAGGTAGAAAAATGAATTTAGGTGATTTCAAGATTCACCATGTGGCACTGGCACCAAGCTAGGCAAAACCATTCGTAAGATAGAATGCCAGTCTGTCCTAATTCATGGAGACATAGATACCTTAGGATGTAAAGTCTGAGAAGAGAGAACCCTTTCCATGTGTGATGCGGGGACCAGCATATGTGCATCTTATGTAAACCAGATCAATCAACACCCTAAGCAAAACACAGGAAACGAGCCATGACCTCAGTCAGTTAGAGACCTCCTAGACAGGAGCTAGAACACAGAAAAGCAGACACATGGGCTTGGTCAGTATAACATCTTCCAGTCTGTAAACCATGGTGCTAAGAACGTGGAAGTCACTGCTAAGTGGAGAAACCATCTGCAAGACGCATATCCATAAAAGACCTGTACCTAGGTCTACACGGGCAGTCAAGGAGAGCCCACTCTCTCTGACCTCCACTTGAGCGCTGTGGTCCATGTGCAAATAAATAAAACATCATTTACAAAAAGAACTTGTACCCATGACATTCAGTGACAAGAAAATTCAGCACTAACTCAAAAGCAGGTCTGGAGAGACGCTCAGCTCTTAGAACACTAGTTGCTCTTCCAAAGTTCTAGATCCTACCAACCATACCCAGCAATTTACAACTGCCGACAATCTCAGCTACAGGGGTCCAACACTCTGTCCTCCACCACACATGCACACCCACACACACACGAAAACAAATCTGAAAAACAAAAGAACTCAAAAGCAAAGTAAACTGATCCTTTTAAGAAAGAGAGAGAAGGAAGGAAGGCAGGCAGGCAGGCAAGCAGGAAAAGAAACAGAAAGAAAAAAGAAGAAGCAAAGGAGGGAGTGAGGGGGGAGAGAGGGAGAGAGCGGAGGAGCACTCAAGCCTGAGTTCAACCCCTAGCACCACCCAAAGAGAGAGAATGGGAGCACTACTTTACAGGATCAGTAAGTAAGCCAGTGGCTGCATGAGAACAGAGAGGACAAGGACATGTTGTTCAATGTTCACTACCCCCGTGGTGGTGAGGTTTCATGGCTGTGTATGCAACAACACTCACCAAACTGTATGTTAAAATATGTGCTTTGGTGCACCTTAATCATAACTTGGTAACATTGGTAAAGGTTTTTATAAAGAAGAAAAACTGCAGCAAGCACCAATTAGGCAGCAACAGCACACCAAGGAGCAAGGATTACCTTCTCATCACCCTGTGGGCTGGATGTCAGCCACAGGTAGACGGGGAGTCAGCAGACAATTAATCATGTGACTGCGGAGCTGCCGTGTATGTGCTGAATTTATGAATGAAAGCAATGCACTCCCACTCCCCCTATTCCAAATCAGAGTGCTCACCATCAATTCTCAGATGAAATGCTCATTGACACACCAAAACATCATGGAGCTAAGTTTGCTCGGCTCACGCCGTTTCCACATTAGAGACCCTAGCGAATCACAAGACCCATTACCTAAGGTTGGGAGATGAGCTCACTTGCCTAACACAGAAGGCACTGAGGCAGGGTGGCTGCAGGTAGAACTAATGCCATTTGGGCAAGAAACTGCTCTTGCCTGGACTGTCTGAGGATGGACAGACAGACACACACACACTGCTGAAATTGCCTAAAGAAGGTGAGACAATTCTTCAGGGTTCCTGCTTCACAGAGGAAACTGTCAGACATTCTGCTGGACAGAGAAGAAAGTGACTGACAAACTGCCAACATAGGTGCTTCATGAAAAAGTCTGCCAGATACTATGGGCCTGTAGGCTGACGATGGAGGCCTCAACATTACAGAAGAACTCTGGGTGACTTTCAACAGCAAGATGTCTCTGTCATTTCTAGAACTTTGCAAGTTGCTTACAATGCAATTCCTGTTTATTTAGGTAATATATCCTTCTGGAATCTTTGATGGAGCTGAAGACAGAAGTTATAGTTATGATTTTCCTTAGTTATGACAAAAGATAAATTAGAAACTCACAAATATTCTAATTGTAATTCTTGTTTGATACCTACTTTGTTATATGTAATTTTACTATGTTAAATTTAAAAACTTCCTTTTTATTTAGACAGAAAAGGGGAGATAATGTGGGACACCCTCACCCCGTATGCTATGAATATGCTTTATAAGCATTGGTTAATAAAGAAGCTGCTTTGGCCTATGGCAGGGCAGAATATAGCCAGGCTAGAAGAGATAGAGAAAGAGAGTAGGCAGAGTCAAGGAGACACCATGTAGCTGCGGAAAGAGAAAAACACCGGAACCTTACCTTACCAGTAGGCCACAACCTCATAGTGATACACAGATGGAATAGAACAGGATTCATTTAAGATGTAAGAGCTAGCTAGGAATACACCTAAGTTATTGGCCAAACAGTGTTGTGATTAATATAGTATCTGTGTGATTATTCAGGTCTGAGCAGCTGGAAAATGACTACAGTCTCCCTTTATACCTTATTTTACTAATGGTCTCTAATAAAAGTATTTTATCTGACTACTGCTTTCTACCATACTTCACAATATCAAGACCATTTAACCTGATACACAGACATTGTGTTGTGTGAGTATGCAAATAAGGCTGCTAGACAAGAAAAGTGGAACAGGCTGCTCACCGAATGTTTGCTGTTATTGGGTGTGCGATTCATAATTGCAGACACACATGTGAGTGTGGGGGGGCCACAGGATAACTTGGTGGATTGGTTCTCTTTGTCCACCTTTAATATGGGTTCCTGGGATTGAACTCAGGGAGTCAGGCTTTTGCAGCAAGTGCTTTTACCCTCTGAGCCATCTTGCTGGCCCAATTAATCTGCTTTTAAAAGCAGCAAGTTACTAGGTGTTGAATACAAAAAGAAAAAAACACTCGCACTCTGCCTTACTGGAGTGCAGTTCACACACTCAAGAATTTCTATTAGCTCCTGGGGCCAAGTCCCTGGGTCTCTAACACTGGGAATCAAGTATGTAACTTCTGGGGATTTCAAAACTCCATATACACAGCTATGTTCTATTCTGAGCCCATTTTTTTTAATTTATTTATTTATTTATTAAAGATTTCTGTCTCTTCCCCGCCACTGCCTCCCATTTCCCTCCCCCTCCCCCAACCAAGTCCTCCTCCCTTGTCAGCCCAAAGAACAATCAGGGTTCCCTGCCCTGTGGGAAGTCCAAGGACCACCTACCTCCATCCAGGTCTAATAAGGTGAGCATCCAAACTACCTAGGCTCCCACAAAGCCAGTACGTGCAGTAGGATCAAAAACCCATTGCCATTGTTCTTGAGTTCTCAGTAGTCCTCATTGTCCGCTATGTTCAGCAAGACAGAGACAGAGGCCCACATTGGAGCACCGGACAGAAATCTCAAGGTCCAAATCAGGATCAGAAGGAGAGAGAGCACGAGCAAGGAACTCAGGACCGCGAGGGGTGCACCCACACACTGAGACAATGCGGATGTTCTATCAGGAACTCACCAAGGCCAGCTGGCCTGGGTCTGAAAAAGCCTGGGATAAAATCTGAGCCCACTTTTGCATAGATTTTCAAGTTTAAATCAAAATTCTTTATTTTTGCACACAGCTGTCAATTTAATCAAAACTAAACTACACCCATGAAGGCTCCCCCACAACTGTCAGCCACCACAGAACTTCAGTAACACACTTAAGATTAAGATACAAATTCTGCTCATTCTTCTCATCTGTTAATTACCTCACTTCATCTTCGTTCTTTTGGGGAAAGGGGGTGAGGGTATCAAGACCTAGCCTGGAACTTCTAGCAATTTCCCTCCTTAGTATCCTGAGTGCTGAGATAATGGATCTGACCACGGGGTCTGGCCCAGCCCTGCTCTCTGGGTGTGGTGCCCCGGATGAGAGCTCCTCTTTTGCCCTTCAGTGTCTCCATTGGCGCCTGACTAGTTTCTGATAAGGAACCAGCCACTCTAATCACTGCTTCCTTATAACCATGTCCCAGATGCCTCCTACTTACAAAAATTTATTTACACTTCAAGCAGTATGGCTGCTGTGTCTGCACGCGCTCCTGTGGTGGACCTCACTGGGGCCCGTCCCTGGGGCTCTTTAATTATAGCCCTGCGTTACTGCTGTCTGCTCTCCCTCAGCTGCTCAGTTCTCAGTTATGACGGCTTACGTTTCTCATTTCTTCTCACAGAACTTTTGGAAGCATACACATTAACACTTTCAGTCCCACCGTGAGTCACTGTCGTAATTCTATCTTGTTTTCCTGTGCTAATCTGACTGAGTTGCTGTCTGCAGACCTGTCTATCTATTTATAACACAGGCTCTCTCCTCCTGCAGGTACGTTCTGCATCTCAGTCTACAAACAGGCTTGCTGGAGTTTTCTCAGTCCCAACATTTCTGTTTGGGGGTATAAGCGGAAGGCACTCTAAGTAAGCCCTGCTCTTTGGTGAGCAAACACCAGACACTGAGATTTGGGGGCATCTCGGATGTCAGATTTTCAGATGAGTCTGTGTAAATACTCCACAATCAGGAAATTGGGATCTCACACAATCCCAAGCCACCACTCCGGGTAATAGATACTCAACTGATTCTTGGCATTTTTCCTTCATTTTCTGAAACTCTTCTACATTACAGTGAGTTTTAACTGTGTCCACAATGCACTAAAAGACCCAAACTTCAGGTCTCAAATGATGGCTACCTCAGCACCCGAGGCTGAGAGGAGAACACGGCCCACTTTCTTCCTCTGACAAGGCCTGAAACACACATGCTCCCTTCCTCTAGGAGGCCAGGGTAGTTCTCAATGAGTTACTCCAACAATCCAGGCATGTGCTCTGGGGGAACCCAGGGTACAAAACCTCTTGATCCTCTACAGCCTCCTGCTACAGCCTGTGTATTGGTGCCCCCATAAATACGGTGTGGAACTCTGACAAGCTGTTACCAAGCTCACCATCCTGGGGAAGGAGGGTGTCTATTTCTGGGCTCAGGATCAGTCGGAAAACCAACAAACCCCATATTTTTATTCCCAGGCCAAACCGTCATCCTATCCTTGGTTATTTGTGCAACCAACCACACTTGAGTAAGACATCATTTACATATTTAATAGCCATTTTTAACCAAACAATAATATCCAGAACAGTATTTTTTGATGATATTCTACATCTCAGGGGAAGGCAATTTCTTTTTCATAACCCCTGGCTTGTTCTCCACACACCTCTCCTGATTATATTCCCATCCAACCTGCCAGGCATTTTCCTAGACTTGTCTTTAAAATACTCCCAGAATCTGACCACAGTCCTAGTTCAGCAAAACCACCCCAGTGCAAGGCCATGCCACACCTAACTAGGCCACTGGCTCTGGATTGCAGCTTCTAACCCTGGCCTACAGATCTCCACTTTCAGTACACACAACTGCTGACTCGCCTGCTGTGGGACCCCTTCTCACTGGCTGACAACTGAAGTCCTTAGGCCATGACAAATCCCTCGGTGACCTCACCCTTTAGTGGTTCCTACTGTGGCTTCAAGCACTCTCCCACCTTAACCTTTCTTCCTGGGTGCTGTCCTTGTCTAAAAATTCCCTCTTCAGACCTGTGAGGCCTTAAGTCTAAGTCCTGTGGGACCCTCTCAGTGAGGAGGCTGCTGGCCAAGGGTCCCTGGGCTAGAAAAGAAGGTTCATGGTGACTCTGTGGCTTGTCCTTCATGGCTAGAGCCACCGTTTACAAGGCAGGACCTAGGAGTTGTGAGTGAGGTAAACAGATTATCTCTAGCACGTGGGGAGCAGGGCAGGAGTGAATTAAGGGAAAGAGGCCGGGGCCATATTGGCTTGTCAGCTACTACCAACCAACTCTTCAGGAGGCCTCATGGGAGTGACCAACTATTTTCACAAAACTCAGGACTGCCAGTTTTAAATTTCTTTGTTTATGTTTGGTTGCAAACTTTAGCACAATAAGGTAGTTAGAGGTGTGGGCACATGTGTTCTCTCTCCTACCTGATCTCAGAAGAGGCATTCCAAAGCAACGTCCCACAGAAGGGATGTTTCTTCCACAGCAGCCGTGAGCACAGCAGGAAGTCAGCAAACAGTCTCCTCCCACCTCCCACGCCCCCACCCAGTCCCAGTACAGATTGAACTGGGGAAGCAACCCTGGAGGCACTACAGAAAGTAAGCTGACTAAACCGAGGGCTCTCTACTAGAGTCTTCAGAAAGCCAGCGGACAACTATCTCCTAGTCTTCAGAAGGTGCATACACACAGCACACCAGCACTAGGCCTGCAACACTGCCTGCTCTTAGCCACATGGGAAAGGCCTGTGGGGGTGTTGTAGTCTGAATGTCACTGGCCCCCATAATCTCAGGGAGTGGCACTATTAGGGGCTGTGGCTTTACTGGAGTGGTATGGCCTTGTTGAAGGAAGTGTCACTGTGGGGTAGGCTTTGAGGTTTCTTCTGCTCAGGACACCGCCCAGTGAGGCAGTCAACTTCCCACTGCCTATAAGATGTAGGACTCCCAGCTACCTCTCCAGCACCACATCTGCCTGCACGCTGCCATGCTCCCCACCGTGATGATAATGGACTAAACCTCTGAAACTGTAAGCAAGCCCCTCAATGAAATAGTCATGGTGTCTCTTCACAGCAATAAAAACCCTAACTGAGAGTTAAAGGGTTGAAAACCCACCCTCTGCAGCACAGGAAAGGCCTGCAAGGCTGCCTGAGGTTCTGCTGGAAGCTTCACCCCAGCCCCTGGCATCCATATACCCAAAGAGTCTGGAATGTTCTGGTGGAAGCTCCACCCTATGCCCCATCTCCCATCTCTCTCCAAACCTTGCTGCTTTTCAGAAAGCCTGCCAAATGATGATCCCTCCCCAAGAGATGCTCAAGACCATTCTCACGGAGTATTTAAACTGTCCCCAGAGAACAGACATGTGGTTTTTCAGTATCTCGTTTCCATCTCCTCTCTGGGGGCTGGAAAAATCAACCAGGAACGTTTTACCCATTACACCTGGGCTTTTTCTAATTCGGTTTGATTTGGTCTGATTTGAATTGCTGCATCAGTGGAGAGGCTTATCAGGGTGCAGACACTTTTCACCCACACGTCACAGCACAGGAAAGGTCTGCTATTACTAAGCCTCTTGGGTCTTACTTTTGTGCTACACAGCTCTTCTTCCTGAATGACCTTATCCATTGGCTTTGGCACAAACAGATCTCTTGCTATTTATGAAAATCAAGCTCAGCCTCCCAGAATGAAGATGACTCACAGCTGAGGATGCTCTAAGATAAGCTCAGATTCTGATGTAAATTCTAGGGGAATTTCAACAAAGGTTATAAACAGAGCTTCCAAAATCGGGACACTCACAGGATTTAAATGTCAGTCATTACCTCACAGACACGACTTAACATGGAGTTCCTGGAAAATGTGCCAAGTACACAGCTACCCAGAGGCCCCAGCGCTCATCCTGGACAGCAGAAAGAACAGAACTGGGAGCGGCTCTTTTTCTGGATCTGTGGAGTCTGAGTACTACAGTACAGCCTCACACCCATCAGTGTGCTAAGAGAATGCCAAGTTAGTTGCTGCTTTAACCAGACGACAACTCTCAAAGGTAGACTAGTCCACCACTGTCAAGGGAGAAAGCACGTGGCATGGCATCACCTTTCAGAACCTGGAGCAAGGCTTTTCAACCTAAACCCAAGCATGCAGAAATGCAACTGAAACCAGACTGTAAGATGAGCCAGCTGTGGCAGCTTGCCTTTCAGCCCCAGCACTGGGGAGGCTGAGATCGGGAGTCTGAAGCTAGCACAAGCTACACAGTAAGTTCTGGGCCAGCAAGATAATAGAGACCTGTTGTAGGCACTGACAATAAAATTTATTAATAACGCATAAACCCTTAAAATTGTCAGGGGGATAGACTGCTGTCATGGGGAAGAAGGTTAGGGGACAAGGGGAAAGGGAGGGCAGCAAGGTGATGTAAATGTAAGCTCTACTTGGTCATACAACATGTATGCAGACATCAGATCACCCATATTATAGAGCATAAATATGTGCAGTTTTTAAGGGAAAGTGTCAATCTCACAAAGAAAGGCCTGGTGAGTGTGCTGGTGACTTTTACATCAACCTAAGATAGAGTTGTGGGGGTGGTACACTCAGAGGTAGGGGGAATCCCTGAATTCAAGGCCTGCCTGGTTGATAGGGCAAGTTCCAGGATGTCCAGGGCTACACATAGAATCCCTGCCTGTCTTGGGGGAAAATAACAACAACAACGAAAATAAGATAAGACAGAGTTATCTGGGAAGAGAGCCTCAAATGAGAAAAAGTTCCCCCACCAGATTGGCCTGTGGGTAAGCCAACAGTGCATTTTCTTGACTGATGTGTGTGTGGGGGGGTCCAGCCCACTGTTTGTGGTGTCACCTTTATGGTAGTCCTGGGTATTATATATAGAAAAGCAGGCTGAGTAAACCACAGAGAGCAAGCAGTAAGCATCCCTCTTCCATGGTTCCTACTTCAGTACCTGCCTCTAGGTTCCTGTCCTGACTTCCCTATGACAGACCTAAACTCTTTCCTCCCTAAGTTGCTTTTGGATACAGTCTTTAGCACTGCAACAGAAATCCTAAGACACGCGGACACCTTAGAAAGAGTCCATCATCACTGTGCAAAACTGAACACGTTCAACTTTCTCAGGAGTAAACACCACATAAACCTCAACTGAGAGATCCTTTAAGATTCTTGTCAGGCACTGCCAAGGTCACCAAGATCCCGCCTATACCACTACATAATAGAGAATTCTGTATCTGGTCCTGATCCTAGACCAGAAAGAGCGTTGGTGAGGAAGCTGGCAACACAAGAATAAAGCCACAGTCCAGCAGGTGACAGTGAAACCAGCATGGCTGGTCACCAATGCTCCCCTACAGCATGGACAGCACTCCCAGATGCTCTCTGAAAGGCTGGAAGGAGGAAGAGAGGGTCAGATGTCCGGAGGGCACAGATGAGCAGCTCTGCACCTTTCAGACTTCCTGAAGGGCCAGTGTGGGTACTAACAGTGTGCTCTACCAAGGGATTGCATCGGACTCAACTTACTTTAGCATGCATGCACATTCCTTTACACCTTCCATTAAACTATATACTTTTAACAGTGATTTAACACTAAACAATAATCAGAATAAAATCTACACTTGAGAATTCTAATCTAAATTACATGATAGGAGTGGTTCATTAGGAATATTGTAGTCTCTCCTTAACATCCTTTTCTAGTTGACCCTCTTACTGGTTTATAAGATGTTAGAAATACTCATACTGCTATTCAGGCTCAAGCTCAAACTCACAGAAATCCAAACGCCAGCGTGATCGGCCATGTATGCCAGTGTGCTTTCACTGAAGCGCAAGCGTGAAGAAATGGTGGCCAGAGCAGAAGCTAATTCTCCTGACCCCACCCAATATACAAAAATCCAAATGGGAAGCAGAGCTTCACTTGGACAAATTTCCAAGTGTTGGTCAACAGAGAACCGTGGGCCTGCCGGACCTGAGGGGAGCATATCGCCCCACCTACAAGACGCTCTCTCTACAAGACACACTTCACATGCTTTGCTCAAAGACATTTACTTCCTCCAAACATTAAAAAAGAAAATGAGACATTCACTTTTCCCACAGTGATACCCCCGGCCTCCCACACATGGACCTTCCCTTCAGTCTCTTTCAGCTCATCTGGAAAAGACACTGTAGCCAGGTCTTTCTGGGAGACTCTGCCCCACTGGGTACACTTTCTGTGGAGGTCAGGGAAACCTTTAGCCACTAAGAAGAAAAAAGTAAATGTAGATACTTTAACAGCTAACAGAATGGCCACATAAAGCAGGTACCTTAGTACCTCTCAAGTGTAGCAAAATTCACCAACTTAGAAGCAGAACTTTTGAAAATGTATTTTATCTATCAGTGTATGTGTGCATGCACCCATGATGGGTGAGGAAGGGCAGAAGTTGGTTCTTTCCATCTATCTGGTATCCGGGGATCCAATTCATGAGTCAGTCTTGTAGAGCAAGGGCTTTTACAGGCTGAACCATCTCTCAGACCACAGGATGTTTTTAAACCAGTTTTTCCCCCAGTGACGTTCTCCATGAGAAAAGAAAGGGGAGAGGAGAAACAAGAGCCAGTAGGTCAGCAGAAGAGAATTCCTTCACAAGCTTTCAAACTCGCCCTTTAAGTAAGACAAACTGCATTTGAAATGGCCTATTCTGCGACTTAAAACAGAAAGTGCTTATTTTAAGAACCAAAATAGCAATGCACATATGCCACACACGGTCTTGGTGAGTGAAGAAGAAACCAAAGTCCATTCAATGTGAAACCACACCGGCTAGCGGGCTGGGAAGTGAGTCATGAACTGAAAGCTTCGCAGGTGAGGAGCTGCTGAAATACAACCCTCAGACTAGGTTACAAAATAACATAGCAGACCTCCAGCAGACAAGGAGAATAGGGAACGCAGGGAATGCCAGCGCACGCCAACATTTATTATGAATGTATGCAGTAAAAGTTAGAAAACTAGCCGGTTTTAAAGGTGATGTACACCTTTAAATCCCAGCACTCAGGAAGCAGAGGCAGGTGGATCTCTTGAATTTGAGGCCAGCCTGGTCTACAGAGTGAGTTCCAGGGCAGCCAGAACTACACAGAGAAACCCTGTCTCAAAAAACCAACTCCCACCTTGCAAAAAAGAAAAAAAAAGTTAGAAAACTAATTCTCTTCTTGAGAAAACAGTCCAAATTCAATGAAATCTACAAAAGCAGATTCTGACCAATGGGTCCACTATGACAGGCACCCCAAAGAACTTAGTGTATTAGAGAAAGTCTAATGTCTCAGTCTCCAGCTAAGCGCAGGCAGTGTGTGAGAAGGTGACAGGTGTCATTCTCTATCTCCCTGGTTCTGAACTGTTAGTCTGGCCACAGTCAGCAAACAGTTATTCTCACACAACCACTGCATCTCATACTGTGCTCACAAAGCGTTTCAAGTTCAAGACATAGTCAATACCCAAACCAGCCTCCCCCACTGCCAATGCCGTTTTCCAGCTACTAACCCGTCAGACACGTTCCTTACACGTTACTGCATAGGGATAATTAAGAAGGTCCACAAGAGCCCAGAATAAAAGATAACAAGTATTACTTATTTGGGGAAAAAACTCACAATAAGGGTGGAGAACCCCGATCCTGAGGGTGATGGTAGCTGTGAACCGAACTCCAACCACCAATCAAGGGAGCGAGAGCATACTTCCTGTCTGTGTTTATAGTGCCTCAGACCATGCCCTAGAGGCTACTGGCTGAATGTATTCTCACATTACTGGGGGCCACTGCCAGTCTCCTAAGACTGCTGTGATAAATTACCACAAACTGAATGTTAAACAACAGAAAGGTGTTCTCTCACAGTTCGGAAATAGAATATAAAATACACATCAAGTTCAGCTGGCCTTGGTGGCTCACACCTGTAACCAGCACTTGGGAGGCTGAGGCAGGCAGGCTGTTGCTAGTTTAAGGCCAGCTTGCTGTGGGACAATGCTCTTGAATACTGTAAAGATTTGTCACTCTTATTGGTTTAATACAAACACTGGTTGGCCATCGCCAGGCAGGAAGCATAGGCAGGGTGACCAGACTAGGAGAATTCTGGGAAGAGAGATAGTCACCAATTAGAGGCAAAGGAATCAAGATGAGAACGCCTTGCTGAGAAAAGGTACTAAGCCACGTGGCTAAACATAGACAAGAATTATAGGTGAATTTAAGGTGTAAGAGCTAGTCAGTAATAAGTCTGAGCAACAGGACAGTTTATAATTACTACATGTTTCTTTGGGATTGAACAGCTGTGGGACCAAGTGGAACAGAAACTTCTGTCTATACCAGCCTGTCAGGGTTACCAAATGAGAGCTCGCTGAAAGACAAGACTTAAATCAAGACACACAACAAGACCTGTGACAAGAAAAGGCAAGAGGGAGGAGAGGGAGGAAGGAGGGAAAAGGGCATGAGAACAAGGGAAAGGGTAGACAGGGCTGCTCAGTGTTGGGAACAATCAATTCTCTGCTCTGACCCTCAGCTTCTGGAGCGGTCACACTTGGCTTACAGATGTTAACTCTTCATGGGCCTTCCGCTGTCTTCTTGAAAGGACTTTGTGTCACTGGATTTAGAGTTCACTTAGATACCTGTGATTTCATCTCAAGACCGTTTTACTCCCATGTGATGATCCCTATTCCAAATGAGGTCATATTTACAGGTTCTAAGTTGACACACTTGTTGGGGGCACACAGTAGTCATACACCAGCCTTCTAGGATTAGTTATATCCTGATTTCCAGCCAATCCTTACTCGAGAAGCTTAAGGCTGGGATACAGCTCAGTGGCAGCACTCTCACAAGCATGCTCCAGGCACCATGAAAAGACAAGTCAGAAACACCAGATCACGCTTTCTTAACTCGGTTTTATTTCGGGTATTATCTGGCAGCTCCTCACAGACAGACTCCTTCTCTTGCTGTCTTCCTTACTCACCGTGAGAAAGGTGAGCATGTAGAACAGGCACATGTAAGCAGGCAGGCACGCTGGCCACAGGAATACTGCTCTGAGGGATGGACAGGCTCCAGTGCACTGATCTGGGCAGACCTCAACCTCCCCATCCCCAGACCTCACACACATGGAGACTCTGCAGGTAGGCTTAAGCAGGGAGAGGACCTACTGATATAAACACATCTGAATGAGAGTAACATCACTCGTATACAAGTTGTCCTTCTACTGAAAATTACCAAAGGAGGGTACTATAGTGTAGTGCACCGTCCTTAAAACGACCCCTGCCTTGAGGAAGGACATCATAAAATGGGAATGCCTACCAATTCTCTGAATCACAACATCCAGTACAGGGAGTGAACAGATACAGTGTTTCAAGCCAAGAACAGACACACATCTCCACCCTGTGCAGCGCCCTCCAACACAGGCTGTTGTCCTGCTGTGCACACGCAGAACTAGGGTAGTTTAAATGCAAAATATTCCAAAACACCCAAGGAAGCTTGGCCCCCAGAGAGGCACTACAAGAGGGCGTAGGAAGAGGGGCCACCTAGAAAGAGGATAGGATAGGTCACTGGGGTACTGAAAGGGTACTCCATGGCCCCCTTTCTCTCTCTCTCTCTCTCTCTCTCTCTCTCTCTCTCTCTCTCTCTCTC
>NC_022018.1:53960962-53967547 GCF_000317375.1 Microtus ochrogaster
CTCTCTCTCTCTCTCTCTCTCTCTCTCTCTCTCTCTCTCTCTCTCTCACACACACACACACACACACACACACACACACACACACACACACCATGAGGTGAGTTTTGGCCACCATGCCGGGCCACAGTGCTTAGCTCCCACACAGGCTGAAACAGCTGAACAATGTTCAGAAGAACGGAACCCACTGAAACTTTGAGTCCAAACCAACCCTTCCTCCCTACAAACTGTTTACCTCTGGCATTTTGTCACAGCGGCACAAAGCTGAGCAGAAGAAGCAACATTTCCTCCCATACACAGGGTTTAGCTGTGTACAAGACACTCTGGGCTGAGGGTACACATGTTCAAATGCACACAGAGAAGTTTCAAGCCAGCTGTGATTCTGTAAGGAGACCATCCAAGCAGAGATACCCCGATAGACCATACGATGCCACAGAGAGCAAGCGAGTGCGGGCCAACCCCCAGACCACAGTCCACACAGATGCTGAGCGGAGACTCTGCTGGATGCACAGCAGCACAGCATCCGCCTTTTACCCTACTCTGGGAACAAACCAAGGATACCAAGAGACAGGCACGAACAACTCATACCTCCACCAGGAATAATTGCCAACTTTGTTTCAACTAGGCCCATTTTTGCAGAGGAAGCTAAAAAAAAAAAAAAAAAAGAAAAGAAAATAAAGAGAATTAAGTGACAGGCATGTCATTGCTTTGCAATATGACAACTTAAAAAAGCAAAATAAGATTTTCTGAAAACACTGTTCACTGATTAAATTGATACCACAAATTCTGTTGTTGTTTGTTTTTTGGCTTTTAGAGACAGGGTTCCCCTGTGTAGCTTTGGAGCCTGCCCTATAACTCACTCTATAGACCAGTCTGGCCTCAAATTCACAGAGATCAGTCTGTCTCTGCCTCTTGAGTGTTGGGATTGAAGGTGTGAGCCACCACCACCAATTTATAAGAAATTACTTCAAAGGTTTTTTTGTTATGAAAACACTAATCATTCAAAATTACCCTCCATCCCCAACCCTAACCCTAGATGAACACATGACATTTTTTGTTCAAATTTGCTTAGCAGTGAGCTAGATCCCAGTGGTCAAAGCTCAGAGTGAAAATTCCATCTTTGGATCAGATGTTGCCAGCTCATGAAGGCCTTAATTCTGGTAATGATTTGGGATCAAGGGAGAGACCTCCTGAGAAGCATAGATTCCTTGACTGCCCAGACAGTCCCCACACCAAACAACCCCATCTGCAGTTAGATATAAACAGTCAAAGCCAAGCACCAGTTACTTTCTGACAGCCTGACTGCCTTGAGCTATCTCCCACAGTCTGCTGCCTTGCTGAACGGGCTCAGCGTGCCCTGGCTTCTCAACTGAAAACCCACCTGACCCCAGTACCAGGAAAGAATCAGGTAAAGATCACCACATGAACATGGGGACCCAGAATAACATGGGGAAAGCAAAAGCACTCACACCCCAACCTGATGCCCCAAGATGTGTGTGGCCACATGGAGGCAGGAAAAGGCAAACTAAATGCCATGGCTTCAGCTCCTACCAGGTAGCCAGCCACACAGTAGTGGCAGCATGAAGCAGGGCGGAACTGTGCTGACCCTCTGCTGCCCAGGACAAAACTCAGGGCCAGGAGCACACCCGTGCGAGGAGCAAGACAGAAGCATGGGCTGTGGTACCACTGCCTGGGCTCAGATCAGAACCCCCTCACTCCCTCTGCTCCTGCTTCCTCCACAGAATCCCACAGGGGTTCCAGGCAGGAGAGGGAGTGAACCACATCAAGGGCCCCTGGTCAGCACCCAGCAAGTAGCTAGCACCAACTCTTTCCACAATTCCCTCAGCATATGCTTAGAATCACGTGAAAGGGGGGGACTTTAAGGGGATGAAGCTGTCACTACTGGAATAAAGTCACTAAGTGCTGGACCACTGACTCCACAGTCAGAGCCACACAGCTAGAGTCACGAGCTCTGTTTTAAATGGGAGGAAGTTAGTCTGCTAAAGAGAAGCCCTGGGGTCCCAACTCAGATGTCTGACTCAAATTCAGGTGTCTCTTTTCACTAAAACTGAACAAAGAATGGCAAAAGAGCGTCCTAAGGAGGCTTTTCCAATGGTAGGCTTGAAAACAGACAGCCTTCCCAAGTAAGAGCTGCCAAAAGCAGGCTCCACAGGCAGTTTTTTAAAATGTTCTACTGAAAAGGAGGCAGAGCAAAATTATTTGGGCCTGAGGGATATGCACCATGTATGTGCACTAGGGATCAAACCCAGGGCTTATCCTCCCAGAACCCAGGCTTCATTGTGCAAAATAATAGACTTCATTCTAAGACTCACAGTATCCATAATGTATTTGGGCATTTGCTCCTTCCTCACTGTTCTTCGTCCCACACCGATACTGCCACTCCTCATCCCAAAATCTCCTTTTCATGTCTTTTTGTTTTGTCTAGATTCTATATATAAAACTGAATGTCTTTCTGAGTCAGGTTTACTTCAACAAACATGCAAATCTCCAAATTCATTGATTTTCATGCAAGTAACACTGTTTTACACTTCTTTATCCCAAGCTCCATTTAAAACTTAGGTTGACAGGATAGATTCTCACCTGCTACTCGAATGTCACATGCTAAAGCCAGCTCCAGACCACCTCCTAGGGCAAGTCCATCTATGGCTGCGATAGTGGGCACAGGGAGGTTAGCTGAAACAGACAGAGTTTATCCTTCACTCAGCGCCACAGCAGTCCACACGGTTCATTCAGAACACATTCTAAAGCAGGGTGTCATATGCAGACTTATGTCTCTAGCGTCTTCAATAAAACACAAGTTTCATTCCCAATATTCTCTAGAACCTTTGTGTGACAATTGTAGACAGTCCACGTATGAATGGAGAACACTTTGAACCATCGCATTTCCTGAATTACCTTCAAGATTATTTTATTGAATCCTATAACGTCATAATCTGAGAACCTCAAGTCTTATACAAGGTGTTTAGTTCTACAAGTTCAAGTGAAATAATTTGTGCAGCATTTTGGAACTCCTGACCCTTTATGGGCTTGATGCTCAGGATGTCATCTTGAGACATGGCATCTGCTCAAAGAAACACACAGTGCAACTGACCACAGAGGGTATAAGCCAGGTACCACCACCAAGGAAGGGTGGCACAAAGGTTCCATCCACAGCCCTCTCTGGCTCTGGGATCCTGGCCAGAAGTAAGACATGGAAAGAGGCAGCATTCACAGAACCTACAAGAAAGTATTTCTGGAAGCTTCTACAGTAGCGGGCTTCCATATGACATTTTCAAAGGTACTTGCATTATCCCTCCCCTACTCCTCCTACCCCCCACCCATTTAACTCTTCCAATTCCATTATTCCCCCTTCCCCCGTACTATCACCTATTTTCTAACTATCCCCCTTCCCTTGAAATCTGTACCCAAAGTCCTGGGTATTCTAATGCAAACCTACTATCAACAATCTTACTCAGGACTGAATTTGTGAGTTCCAATAACAACTTGCCAAGCAAGACATGCCCACTGGTGCAATAGTGGCACATATGTTATTGCAGCAAATGATCACTCTTTGATTGGATAAAGCCGGCTCCGCATGCTAACCGGACCCAAAACTTATAGCTGGCTAGTATAGGCCATAGGGTAGAAGCTTATAGGCCATAGGGTAGAACTTATAGGCCATAGGATAGAAGCTAATACTGTTATTTTGCTAAATGGACATAATAATAAATTGCCCCTCACATTCTTATCTTTATACCCAATAGTCAGTACATCTCTCAGCCTTCTTCAGAGGCACTTCTTTTTGCAGTAGATGACTATTAGTAGATAGACCCACAATTGGTCAATGTGTAGAGAATAAGACTCAAAAGAGAACATCTATATCCTACCCCAAAGCTAAGGAATTATTGTGGAAGAAGTGTTAGGGAGACTGTACAAGCCAGAGGTCATGGATGTCTGCAGCAAAACATTTGCTGGACATGACAGGGCCACTGCACACATGAACTCCACAAGATCTAGTCAAAATCCCAGCACAGAGAATCTCGTGAAGTCCCACGTCCACCAACTGATGGCTGCTGGGGAGGGAGGGTCAGATTTCCACAGGGAAATAGCCACTGAGAGGCTGCTCCAGTAGGTGGTCCTGCACAGAAGTAGAGCAGGAAAGAGAGGGGCTGGGGGAGGAGTTGGGAGAAAGGGAATGGGGTGGATTTGATCATTGTGTGGTGGCTGGAGAGGGGACTCCGCAGTCAAGAGCACACACTGCTCTTCCTGAGGCCCTGCCTCTGACCCCAGCACCCTCATTAGGCGGCTCACAACCCCTATATCAGCTGCAAGAATAGCAGGTGACCCAGGGAACTGCTCAGTTTAACCTGCCCTGGTCTTCACTTTTTTCTTTTTCTCAGGTGAAATTCATTAGGTACACTTGTACTATTAACCTGTTCCAGGCTGAAGACAGTGACAGTGACAAGTGTCCTGCCCTTCAAGCCCAAGTCTCCCCTCACTCAGTTCTCATACAGTACACAGGAAGCATGGCCTCTGTAACAATCCTTCCTCCCAAGCCCTTTCAGACCGACAGCAAAGCAAGTGTGGCCGATTCCTACACACAGAAATGTTGGACTTAGTGACCTTCAGGAGCTGTGTAGACTTTAGAAGAGGCCGAGAAATGAGCCTGTGCAGGGGTGGGGGAGGGGTGACAATGAGGCCTTTACAAGTTTATTTTGTTTGGTATGAAGGCGTCAACCTTATGTCTCTTTCCCAGCCTGCAGAAAAAATTCTCTTTCATACAATTTCTAGGAAGGAGTCACTGCATTAAACTCACAATGAAATTGGTCCTATCATAATTTATAAACTTTACACTAGTGAATACTTTTCTTTCTTTCTCATTTTTTTGGCAGAGAAGTTTGTATGTGCATATAATTTTTTTTTAATTTTATTTTTATTATGTTTGTGTGTAGGTATGGGCACATGAGTACAGTTACCTGCAGAAGCCAGAGGTGTCTGAGCCCCCTGTAGCTGGAGTTATAGACAATGCGGTGCTGGCCCTGATCTCAGCCTAAGGTAACCTGTCTGTACAGCCAAACCATCTTACATAATACCAGACAGATGTGACATAATGTTGCTTAGTGAGTACAGCCCCCAACCACACCATGTTAGAAACAGTGTGACAGACTGGGCAGATCAGCCAGATACAGGACAGTCTGACCAGGAGCCTGGCTTAGAGGCAGAGTGAAGAGGCTGACCTCAGACACAGGACCTAAAGTCAGGTGGTACAAGTACTAATGCTTTCCTATTGTGATCATGAATTGTAGAATCAATAACAAAAATACTTTTAAATCTGACATTTAAAATTAAATTAAATTTTCTAAAGGGAATACAACAAATATAACATTGTAACTTTTAAGAAATGCAGAGCACAGAACGGCAACAAACTGGAATCCAAAAGACACAGAGAAAACTAACTACCCATGACACTCCTGAAACTTTCAAACAGTAACATAAATCCACATGGTAGAAGGCTAGCTATCAAATGTTTCCTACTAAAAAATTATTTAATTAGAACAGTTTAACCCATCAATATTTTACAGCACTATAAATTCTCAAGCTACACAACCTTGGCAAGGCAGACAATATCGGTGCAGAGGCCTAAGGGAATACCCAGAGGGCAGCTGTGCATCCCTACAAAGGACTTGAGGCAGGAAATGAAATGCCAGGGTCACAGCTCCAACGAGAAACCATGACTCAGTGTGTTACACAACAGTGGGATCAGATACTATTTTGAGTTTCATTCCAGGAAGTGAGCCAGGTATGACAAGGAAGATAATAATCCTTTGAAATGCTCCTAAAATATAATTAAAGCAGTAATTAAAGAGTTGGTCTATTTTGAGAAGGGAAGCGTGGTAGGCCTCCAGTGCACCTCAGAGCCCGCAGCACAGCACACCAGGCCCGGTGAGGCTGGAGAGAGCGCGGAACTGGAGGTGGGTGGTGACTCTCTCTGCTCCTCAGGCAGAGGTTAATTGTAAGCCTCTAGAAAAACAAAGGATCTGATTATAAGGGGAATGGTAGTGATGTTTATCTGACTTTAAAGTTGGTTCTGCTTAAGGACTAGTGTTCTGGTGTCAGCAAGGTAGTTCACTGGCTCAATGCTTGTACCAGCGCTGACAACTGAAGTTCCATTCCTGGTACCCATGTGGTGGCAACAAAGAACTAATACCTTGACTTTCACACTTCTATACAAAGCAGAAAAGCTGCTACTTTAACAGAATGGCCCATATACGGTATGATGAAAAGGCTGAATACTCAAATCAAGAATAGAAATAAAATCTCTATTAACAAAACCACAATACATTCCTAATTATTCCTAGATCCAGTTAAAACTTTACTTTTGACTTAAGGTACTCTTTCCTGGCCCTCTAAATTCTAAAGAAACCACAAGAACAGAACAAAGCAGTCCCTGAGAAAAGCTGACAGGCTGGGCTCTGCAGGAGGCTGGAGGCTGGACTGGACTGGAGGCTGGACTGGTTGGAGGCTGGACTGGGCTGGAGGCTGGACTGGCTGGAGGCTGGAATGCCTGGAGGCTGGACTGGCTGGAGG
>NC_022018.1:53967647-53969805 GCF_000317375.1 Microtus ochrogaster
GGCTGGAGGCTGGAATGCCTGGAGGCTGGACTGGCTGGAGGCTGGACTGGGCTGGAGGCTGGACTGGCTGGAGGCTGGAATGCCTGGAGGCTGGAATGCCTGGAGGCTGGACTGGGCTGGAGGCTGGACTGGGCTGGAGCCTGGACTGGCTGGAGGCTGGACTGGGCTGGAGGCTGGACTGGCTGGAGGCTGGAATGGCTGGAGGCTGGAATGCCTGGAGGCTGGACTGGGCTGGAGGCTGGACTGGGCTGGAGACTGGACTGGCTGGAGGCTGGACTGGGCTGGAGGCTGGACTGGGCTGGAGGCTGGAATGCCTGGAGGCTGGAATGCCTGGAGGCTGGACTGGGCTGGAGGACTGCCACACAGGGTGCTGCTGGATACCAGCAGGCACAGCAGAGAGAAGTGCCACCACCTCTGGGAGGAGAAGCCAGATCCAAGACTGGAAGTCTCAGCCACCTTAGCACTAGAGACACAGGAAACTCCTGTGACACCTAGGTTACAATTCAATCAAGGGAGACAGCTCTGGACGCTGTGGCTGAGAAGTGAACTGTGGCAGTAGTCGGCCCGGAGGAGCCAATCTACCAACAGTCACCTCCTGGGGCCCCTTCTCCTGCCACACATCCCAGTTTCCAGGCTGTGTTTATACATAAAAATAAGAGAGTAAACTGATGTTTTTAGCCAGGAAAGATGGAGGATAAAAACCTCTTAACAATGTGACAAAATAAGCCAAAAGACAAAGAGAAAGAGACTGGTGCCGCTGCAGGATGAAATGGAAAGACTGGGCAGGCATGGGGAGTCCTGGCCACACGTGGGACCACAGCGTGGAACAAACCAGAAAAGTACTTAAGACAGACGTAATTACTTTCAAAAAGTCAAGTCACGGGGCTGAAGAGATGGCTCAGCAGCTAAGAGCACGTACTGCTCTGGCACAGAACCCCAGGTCAGTTCCCAGAATTCACACTGGGTAGCACACAACTGCCTGGAACTCAGCAGCTCCAGGGAACCAGGCACCGTCTTCTGGTTTCAGAGTTCCTACACTGACATGTGCACACACACACGCACGCGTGCGCACACAATTTTGAAATAAAAGTATGTCTTTAAAGACACAGTCACCAAAATCAGAAAGTACAGAAACAGGGCACAGAGAAACCTGAATCAGAGGAGAGGAGGGAGTCGGATGAAGGTGGAGACAGGCACAGGAGGAGACAGGTAGGGGAGCATAACACACGCATGGTACTGCAGCCAAACACTGAGGAAACCCCTAGATCCTTAGCACAGCAGCATGGGCAAAGCAAAGAGCTCATGTACAGGCAGGTGCTTTGTGTAAGAGCCAAAGAAAGGTCTGAAGATGTATGTGCACAATAAATCAGCACATCCGCAATGACCACACCCATGCAGGAAAGGAGGGCAGCTGCTGAGAAACTACCAAAGCCTACAGTCAACCTACAATCAACACAGCCTCGGGGATGCTTATGGGATTAAAAGCATAGAAAAACCAACAAGAATTGCAATGAATTCCCTTTCTGGTCTTGACAAATTCTGAAGTGGTATTCTGGAACAGCAGCAGAAGTTAACAGTTAAACCCATGGCTCAGACTTCAACAGCAGAGTGGTCAAACGGTGGTGGAGCATACCTTTAATCCCAGCACTAGGAAGACAGAGGCAGGTGGATCTCTGTGAGTTCGAAGCCATCTTGGTCTATGGAGTGAGTTCCAGTACAGCTAAGACTACACAGAGAAACCCTGTCAGTAGAAAGATGATAGACAGACAGACAAATAGAAAGAATAAATGAAAATAAACGTAAAAAACACAGTGCTCATAGCCGAGAGTCACACTGCGCAGAGCACCCAGCATGCTTATCAGGCCAGAGGAGCGAGCAACTCATGCAGAAGCTATGCAACTCCTAAAAGCTTGCTCTTCCTTCCCACGATTCTTCCTTGGCCCTCAGACACAGGCAGAAGACATGGTGAACATCCAGAATAACAGTCTACCAACACAAAACTATTCTTTACCAAGTAACTCTCAGCACAGTGCAGTGCAAATAAAAGCGAAGTTATCATGTGACTAAGAACATGGACACATGGGGGAGCACTCAGCCTCAGTCTGCATGCCATGGACACATGGGGAGTACTCAGCCTCAGTCTGCATGCCATGGACAC
>NC_022018.1:53970254-53988106 GCF_000317375.1 Microtus ochrogaster
CTCAGTCTGCAAGCCATGGACACATGGGGAGCACTAGGTCTCAGTCTGCAAGCCATGGACACATGGGGAGCACTCAGCCTCAGTCTGCAAGCCATGGACACAAAAGGAGCACGCAGCCTCAGTCTGCATGACAGCACCACTATGGAACTATCCAGCTGGGGTTTTTGATATAGTGGGACAAAAAACCAGACACCTACAGGGCTGAGTGGTACTGAGTGCTGAGGAGTCAAAGCTCCTCAGCAGGTAGCAGTACAGGAGGCAGAGCTCTGTAGGCCATACCTGTGTTCTTAGTTTAACACTGCATGCAGTTAGAATGAACACAATGGTTAGGTGTGTAAATGTCAAATGGCACTTTAGACTCAGTCACATCACCCATGCCTTAGGATGTCCCGACAGAGACTCTAAGGAAATCCCGAGTCAGTGCTACACTCCACAGAGGTATCTGTGCAAGGAAACTATCCAGGTAATCTCTCTGATACTTTATCCACAAAATGCAGAGCCACACAATGGGTTTTCACTTACATGTACTTACTTATTCAGTGTGTTTGCGAACGCACACACATGTGAGGACGGTGCATGTGTGGAGGTCAGAGGACAACTTGCTAGAGCCAATTCTGTCTTCCACTGTGTGGGTTTGAGATAATGAACTCCAGACCTTCACCCATAGAGCCATCTTGTTAGGGAGGGCTTCAACGCCTGGGTAAGCTGAGGTATACAACAGCCCCCCCACCACTGAGCAATTTACAAATCTGTGGCCACTAATGAGGCTGAACGCAGTTAGTAAAACCTTAGAGGAGTGGTTCTCAACCTGTGGGTCGCAACCCTTTCACAGGATAGCCTAAGACAATCAGACAACACAATATTTACATTATGATTCATAACAGCAACAAAATTACAGTTATGAAGTAGCAACAAAAATTTACGGTCAGGGTCACTACAACATGAGGAACTGTACTAAAGGGTCACAGCACTAGGAAGGCTGAGTACCACTGTCCTGGAGTGTAAGGGACACTTTTTTATTTAAATTATTCTTTTCACACAATATATTTTGATTATGATTTCCCTTCCCTCGACTCCTAGATCCTCCCCCACCTCCCTACCCAATTTCAAGCTCACATTCTTTCCCACTCCCTCCCTCTCTCATCCCTCCAAAAACAGTAAGAAAAAATTCCAAAACAAAACATTCACACAAAAAAAATAATAGACAGCTAGATAGACGGACAGACGGGCAGGTGGGCGGGCAGGCACACAGATCAACTGACTGGCTGACCATGGAGTTCATTTTGTGTTGGCCAACTATTTCTGGGCACGGAGCCTGCCCTGCAGTGTGGCTGATTCACCCAGAGCCGCTCTACCATAGATTTTTCCTTTCCTAGCAGGTATAAACTGCGAACAGTTCCTTAGTTAGGGTGGGCTTTGCACCCACTTCCCAAAGTGTCCTCTCACAGGCTTCCAGGCTGTCTATCAAGCTTGTGGGTGTGTTCGCACATGCTCAGATATTCTGACAACTGTTTCAAGCACGTCACCCAGCACATTTTAATAAACTGATGCTCTTGTGTTTAATGTTGAGAGAACTAATTCATCTTTTCTTCCCGTTTTAAAGAAACTTGTTCACTCCTTCCTCTCTGAGCATATTAACAATCTGTCATTCCCCACCAAATCCCATCTGCAGCCCAACCTGGGGGGTCTGGTCACCTGTGTGCCCAAAGCAAGCAGTACAGCACCCAGACTTGTGTATATTAAATAGTCTGCAGCGTCACTTCGGCAAAACTCCTTGTACTTTCTGTTTGGGGATTTGGGGGCCGTGGCTCTGCTCAAGTCCCTCACAGATATCTGACCCCACACACTCCTCTACCTCACGAGACAGCTTGTCACTGCACGTACTTTGTGTGCTCCTAGTCCCACGGTTATTTCTAGAATGAATGCCATCTTTCTGGGCACTGAGGAGGACAGCCTTTGCCACTGCTGGCACAGGGGAAACAAGTGACTGCTTCTCATAGGGCCCGGGCCCGCCATCCTGCCACACGACTCTACTTTTTACTACTTGATCTTTTCGTGTTTTGTTTTGTTCTTTTTCGGTTTTTATTTTGGTTGTTCCCCTTTCTCCAGAGGCAGGACTTTGGAACAATGGTGACAGAGACCACCACAGTCTCTTCCAGCTTGTTTCTGAGTTCAGGGGACAGTCTCGAACATTTTACCATGAAAAGACAGCTTTTGACTCAGGCTGAAGAACACTATTCCCATTTACTAATCTTTTCCATGAATACAGGCTGACATTTCTCAAATGCTTTTCTCACATTTTAATTGCCTAATGTCATGAATTAAATTTAGCTTTTTCCAATGGAAACCACTCTTATATTCCTAGGAACACCCAACTCTGTTTTTTCCCTCAGTCTGCAGGTCTTACCCATCCCCCCACAGACATCAGCTTGCTTCTGCCATTTCTGCTGGGTTTGGGCATAAAAACTGCACTGCTGTGCGTTCATTAGCCGACTCCCAAGGTGCTGTCCTGTGGAAAGGCTGGTGCAGGTGTGCAAAGACTCCTCCCAACAGCTCCATGACATCAGAGATAGAAGTCCCCAACATTTAAGCTGGGCCTGCTGTGGGTGTGGCATGGCAGGGGATGAGGGGTTGGGAGAAGGGGGTCACAGAACTTTTAACAGCTGGTTCAATTTCTTCTTTCACATTTACCAGAGTCAAGTTTTGTCATGGTATTTTCTCATTACCTTCACATTCTCTGCAGTTTCTGTCCGGAGCCTGGTCCGTGTGCAGTATGTTAGCAATCACCATGCTCTCAGGAGAAGCCTGACCCAGCCTGTCATTCCTTGTCTTGCGCATCACTAATTTCCGGTCCTTTCATTGCTGCTATCCTAAACCTCTCTCAGCTTTTTAACGTTCCCTAATGCCTGGTTCTTTATCATCAGTGGGTTTTCTCTCGCTGACATGAACTTGAGACTGAGACTGTCCCTCAAGTGTTTTACATCAAGTCTCACGAATTTGGACACACAGTAATGCAACCAACCAGTCTTCGAGTTACCGCTCGGAGCTTCTCTCTGACTCATAACTCAGCCCAAGTTCCTTTTCAATTTGTAAGTACACGTCTCTATGTATGAATTTTCTGAAAATTCAACTGACTTTAGATTCTGACCCAGCACACTCTTACAAAGACTCTGTAAGAATGATGCATGATTTCTGGTTTAGGGTTGAGACTATTAAATCACACATGACAGTCTTGTTGTTCAGGTCCCTATTTTTTTATATATAAGGTTTTTTTACCAGTATTTTTGTCTTTTGGGTTTACAGCAAAGTGATGGAGATACAAGCAATGCTAATTTTACCAATACTGTCAGATTTGTCAGTGTATAATTTTATTTATATTGAGGCAGTAGTTTTAATAGCAATAACTAACAATATTTTTTAGCTATTAGTCTCTTCTTTTGTTTCATTTTTCTGAGAAAGAGATTGGTGGGCTGACCTCAAATTTGCTCTGTAACCTCAGATGGCCTCACCTGTAATCCTCCTGTCCTCCTTATCCAAACTCCTAATGTTCACTCTATAGGCCCGCATCACCTTACCTAACTAATGGTTAATAATACATGAATCAAAACTTGAAAAAGAAGAAAAAGGAGGGAATGTGTGTTTTTGCATGTGCACGTGTGTCCTCATTTGTGCGAGTGGCCTTGTATGTACACGTGTGTGGAGGCCAGAAGTCATGCCACAGCATCTTCCTTAGTTAGTCCATACTCTCTAAGTTAGTCTCTAGGTAGGCTGGCTGGCTGGTCCTGCCTCCCAGTGCTGGGCTCACAGGCATACACTGCTGCACCCAGCTTCTCATGTCTGTTCTGGGGGATCAAATTCAAGTCCTCGTATCTTGCATATCCTTTCAAATGGAATGCATACAGTGCTTAGGCAGCCACAGCTCATGACAATCCAACTGTGTATTTGACCACAGCACAGGAAGACAGTTGCGACATAAAGCCCAACCTAAGCATGTGAAGAAGATATGACCGTGCTTACCGATGTCATTGATTACTGCTCGTATCTTGGACACAAAGGGACCGACTTCACTGGAATGCATTTTGGCTCTTTCCTTAAGGTCAGCACCTACAAGACATTGTATTTACAAATGAGATGGTGACATAGGCATAATTGTAAAGCAAAAAAAATAGACATTTACTCAGGACTAAGGCCACGTGAAGGCCCACTGAATTTATATGCTGCACATCCTTCCCAGTGACGACCTCTAGAAAGAAAGAAGGCCTGTCTTCCGTACCGGTCAGGTGGTCCAAAGCAGCATCCTGCAGATTTCTGCTCTTGGCCCCCTTCATGCTCAGAGGAAGACCCTGTTAGACCACTGCTCTACAAGAACTCAAGCTAAAAAGCCTTTCAAGTACTTGTTTATTCACTGAAAGTCACAAACACAATGACACTGTCACAAACAACTGCAGATTGGTGCTGGCACCTGCATCTTGAAGAGACGCTGGAATTTTACCTATTTCCACTCTGGACTCATGGATATAATGGCCAAATCAGTGAAAAATGACGAAGTACAATGAAGTCACCATGGTAACTGTAAACTCAACCTGAAAAATGTTAGCTTAAAGTTAAGTGAAGATTTCGTAATTATGACTTTGTCACACAATGCTAAGCTTGGAACAGATAAAAACAAACCTCAGGAGTTCCTTAGAGGGTCATTCACTCCAAGCTCAACACACAGGGTTTCATCAAAGCTGTCTCATGGAAACAAACTAAGTACACTGTAATGACATGGCTGCTCACTCTCCTTACATCACTGCAGACTACAACTACACACCATACCCAGGGGAGCTGCACACACACACACCTTCCCACGGCGGTGAAATCCGCTCAGCACAGGCCTCACCATCCACCAGTTCTCAGGGGCACCTGCCCTGAAATGGCAGGCAGTCGAGAGCACGAGCAATCCTATGCAGTGCAGCACAAGGAAAGCAAGGAACCAGGAAGGACTAAACAGCACTAACAGATGGTGAACAGACCTAGGACCTACTCTTATAAAAGGGACTTAAATTAGGAGCGTAAGTGCAGACACACATCCACAGTACTCGGACTGTACACACATCTTCACACTTAGATTTTTACATGAGCTCTAAGGATCCAAACTTAAGTCCTTACATTTGTGAAGCACACACACCAAATTAAATGTGAAAAGCAGTGATCTTTGATGTTTCCATTAGAACCGTTGTGTGGCACCATGAATCATGCTCAGGTAAGATAGAGAACTTATCTAGATGCAATTTTGAAATGAGGCCAATTAATAGCTTTACATGAGCCTCTAAACGTCCTAGTGAAGAGATGAGACAAACCTCTCAATTTCAAAACAAAAGCCAGGCTAGAGAGATGGCTCAGCAGTTAAGGGCACTTACCTTACTACTCTTTCGAGGACCCAAACTTGGGTCCCAGTAATTACATGCTGTCTCACAACTACCTATAACCCCAGTTCTAGGGAATTCCATACCATATTCTGACCTCTGTGGGCAGCAGGCATGCTTGCAGTACACATATATACATGCAGGTAAAACACTCATAAGTTAATATTGAAGGTTTTAGAAGAACAAAAATGATTAAGGTTAGTGGGAAAGCTACACTAGATGCCAGGCAGAGTCCTGGCCTCCTGCATCAGTTAGCCCAAGCTGCAAGTGTGAAGGAGAAGTTACTCGATACTCCAAACAGCAAAATGCCTTCCTGCACATAGCAGAGAAAGTTCTAGTGGTCTGGATCAAAGATCAAAACAGCCACAGCATTCCCTTTGGCCAGGTCACAAACCACAAGCAGCCCGTACTCTCTTCACTTCTGGGAAGGCCAAGGAAGCTGCAGAACAAAAACTTGAGATGAACAAAGCTCCAGCAACTGAAAAATCACAAACCAGAAAAAAGAGCCAGGGAACACCTCACATGTGAACTGGTCACACACCCCACCTTCAGCAAAAGTACCAATCACTTTAACCAGCTTTAGGTCTTGCTAACATCTTCCTTCCTCACTACCTTGTAATTCTTCGTGGAAAAATTAATTATGAAGCTCTATCAGTCATTCCAAAAGAGTTAAGGTCAACCCTGAGCACATGCTGCCCAGCCCTAAGCACTATAATAGTAGAGGTCGCCCTGACAGGGGCACACACCCTTCCCAACGGTTCACTGTTACAAATGAACCCACTAACCCACATGATGGGAACACACACCCTTCCCAACGGTTCACTGTTACAAATGAACCCACTAACCCCACATGACTGGAGCACACACCTAGCCTCACAGTCTGTTACAGATGAATCTGCCACCCTCACATGACGGAAGCACACACCCATCCCAACAGTACAGCGTCACAGATGAACCTGCCAGCCCCGCATAACTAACCAGTATGCATGCTTTATATATCCCTAAACTGCATTCTTGTTTGTAGTTTTAACTAGTTTATCTTAAACTGGTAAAATTATACATATTTATCATGCATGACAAGATGTTCTAAAGTACATCAACACTATAGAATAGGTTATTAAATCTAGTTCATGAACATGGACAGCTGTGGTTTAGGGATTAAAATGCTTGCTCTCACAGGTTTTCAAAGATACACACTTACAAGGCTTCACCCCCAGGATGGCACAACAGGAATCTCCCAGAAGACTTTAAGTTACTGGGGGAATACTCTTGAAGGAACCCCTCCTCCTTCCAAACTGAGGAGTGAGTGTGACTGCTCCGCCCACATGCTCCTGCTGCCTGCCCATCCACCCATGCCAGGCATGGACTGAAAACCTGCTCAGCGCTGGGCCAGAACAACCCTCTCTCTTCAAAAATGACTACCTTCCAGGATCTGTCAGGGCAGACGCTGGCTAAGACAGCAGCCACCACTCTTCCTCAACAATACTGGTTCTTTGCCAGACCACTGCAGTGGAATGACTGACATACACAGCAGACTGCATGGTTGTTTTTCATTTCCTGGTACATAGAGAAGCTACATACAATTATACAATAGTTTACTAAACAAGCAAGGGTATCGTGTCTCAATGTAGAGAGCAAAGGAAGCCCTAAGGGAGTAAAGTTCTGAGTGAATGGGTATTGTTGAAATGGGTGTGACCATGATGAACTCCAAGTCCTTGGACCCACTGGCACCCATAAGGCCAAGGCTCCCGAGGAATGGCAACAACTGACCAATGCAGCAAAGACTAGCGATTGCAGTTGTTTTCCTCCTGGGTGCTTACAGCCTGAGACTGCTCATCTTCAGAGACCTCCCATCTACACCAGCAAACCCTCCTCCAGTGACCCCACCTGACATTAGCTTTACCTGGTGTGTCTGTCCTTTCTTTTTTCTATTGCTGCCCCTAGTAGGATTCCAGGAGCCCAGGGCATCTCAATATGCCTACCTTAGGTGATGGCTGCTCAGAAGCACCTGAACCTTCAGCAAGGTGGACTCCTCCCGCTTGTGGACCTTGCTGAGCACCTGTGGCATGAACTCACCAAAGTGGTGGCTGTGCATGGTCAGGTTTTCTTTTAGAGACAGAGTATTAAAGTGCAGCACTGGCTGACCTGGAACTCACTGTGTAGACCAGGCTGGCCTCCAGCTCATAGTGATACCCCTGACTCTGCTTCCTTTCTGAAAGACACAGTGAAGGGACTTCGCCTCATTCACGGAGTCCTGCCTGCAGGGTTCCCTTAAGAGCATTTACCCACATGGAGAAGGGTTCCCAAATGGCCCATCTTTTCAAACCTTGTTACTGCCTTCTCAATAAAGTCCTGAAGCTTACTTGTGCTGTCATGACAACAATGTCATAATGTCTTCATCAACAGTAAACTTCACCTCCAATTCCATGTATACCCAATCTTATTTTATATTGCTTTCAAGGGTGGCACCTTAAAAAAACACATGAACCAAGAATGGCTAAAGTAAAGGGTAAATAGTACACCATGTCAACGTTTACTGTTCTGTGACAAGGAAGATAATCTACTAGTCTGTGGGTAAAGGCACCTGCAGCAAGCCTGCAACCCAAGTTCAATTCTAGATCCCAAGTGGAAGAACTCTAAGTTGTTGACTCACATACCAAGAAAGCCCCCAAAATATACCAGGGAAATACGTCAGGAAGAAAGTGACAAAGCTCCACCACAGCCGACTTTTAACAGCCCCCCTCCATACCTGATACAACAACCAAGTGTGTGTATCAAGAAAAGGAGGACAGGAAGAACAGCAGCAGAGACAATGGGCACGTGCTGCAGTGTGGTGCCCACTATTCCCGCTAGTGCAAAGGTGGGCAGAGCCCCTCTGCTCAAAGCTGCCCTCACTCACAGGCAGCTCACTCAGGCACCGGAGAGCAAAGGTATCCTGAGCACTGCAGAATGAACCCATTCTGGAAGACAGGCATCTCCTACCAAGACACAAAAATCCTGAAAGGCCCCCAGCAGCAGCAGCACAGTTACGTCCATACCAGCCCAAGTTCCCCAGAGAGCACAAACACACCACAGCAGCTAAAACTGTGCTGACACAGCCGGGCTTCGTGCTTGGAAACCTTTACTCATAAGCCCATCACAATTCTTTGCCAATACACATCTACTAAAGTGTTGTTAAGCTCCCTGTAGCCTTAAATGAGAGTTCTTCCTGGTTGAATTTCATTACCAATACTATTAATACAGCTGACCATATCATATATAAACTACAAACCTAGTAACTATAAAAGACTAAATGTAAAATTGCATTTTAAAATGTATCTTGTTCAGGACAGTCTCCCATCTTCCCACTGTCCACTATTTCATATATCCTTGTATGGAAACCATTGCTTGCTAGAATGGGGCAGGGTTTACTTTCAATTTGACTCATGCTGAGAAAAATATTCAACAGTAAGCAGGAAGGAGTTTCATTACAGCAGGATCATCTAACTGACTGCTGGGGGAAATAACCATAGAGCCATCAGGAAACAGCTGACAGTTTGTGTCAATACTGAACAGCCTGTAAGTGATGCTCAAAGTGGAGGACTGGAAACCACAATAAGGACCAATGAAGTGTCCAATGTCATTCTTCTACAAGCTTCACTCAGGAACTCAAAGGCTTTTCCCTCTCCCTGGAGCAATAAAATGCAGATCGGGACTGACTTCCTTGCTACAAGAGGGGCAACTCAGAATGTGCTCAACCCTGTAACATACCAAGCAGCCTGGGAAGTCTTTGGAAAGAATGCACAGGAGCCATGCATTCCTGTTGCTTGGCAACAGAACTGAAGCAGCCCCACCTAGGGGGGAGCGGGAGAAGGGAGGCTCTTCAGACTCAGGAAGCAAAGGTAAGTCAAAACTTACAAGAATCATCAGGTCCCTTTCCAAGGTTACATAAGTGTCACCCCCAGCCCAGGCTTCCCTTTGAGTTTTTGGGACAAGGTGTCATGAAGCACAGGCTGAGGCTGAGCCCCAAGGATGACCTTGAACTTCTAACCTCCTGTGTCCACCAAGTGCTGGACTTTTGGAATGCACCACGGAACAGAAAGCAAAGCTTTGCGGTGGCAGACAAGCACCCCACCAAGCCCATTAAGCCCCAGCCCTCAAGTAGACAGTTCAGGGTAGGAACTCACTAACCAGCTACTTCCCATTCCCTCCTCTTTTTCCCTCCCAAATATTTGCTTGCTTTGTCCTTTACTAGCTCCTGACCACAAATATGACTATGAACCCTCAACTCTCAGGCCCCTCTGTTAGCTAATTCAGTTGTCTGAAGGTTCTGGCCTATATCAGGGTGAAACTACTCTAACATAAAGCTCTGAAGCTTCTGGGGACCAGAAGACATTTCAGAAAAACTCAAATGTCACTAGCTTCTGGGAACCAGGAAGGCGGTTCAGACAAACTCAGGGTCACTAGCTTCTGGCAATATGATGGCCACACTTCTGGGTGGCTTGTGAGTTTTTTCTGTGCAGGATGTTGCTCACCACCTGCCAGATGTCAGCAGTGGTAACTTGGACTACTGAAATGATAAGTCCACTCTGTGAATGTGACCTTGAGCCGCAAAGTCTTGGTGGCCATGTCTTTAATCATAGTACTTGGGAGACAAAGGCAGGCAGACCTCTGTGAGTTCAAGGCCAGCCTGATCTACAGAGTGAGTTCCAGGACAGCGATGGATGGATGGATGGATGGATGGATGGATGGATGGATGGATGGATGGATGGAAGAAAAAGGGAAGGGAGGGAGGTAGAAAGGAAGGGAGGGAGGAAGGAAGAAAATGAAGATACAGCAGTAAGAATACAGACATTTCTGAGATGCTACCTTTGCAGTTCTAACTTCTAAGACCTAGTTAATATTTATATATTCAAAATAAAATGACATGAGGAACCCTACATCTAGACCATAACACAAGCGAACTGGAGAGGAAGTAACTTGCATGCCTTTCAAAATAGCATTTCTAGAACTGTATGCTTCAGTGTTGTAAACTCTTCGCACTATGCTCAACACATTACAAACAAGCTACTAATAAACTATAAAATAGAAAGCTGTGGTGCTCCGGGAAGGTGGCTGGGAGATCTGACTTGGGAGCACACTTCTGTAACGGGATCAACCAGCTTAGTCAAATGAATGCGCTTCAGGTTCAGTGAGAGACCCTGCCTCAAACAGTAAGATGGACTTACTTTTATTATTTCTAATTGCGTGTATGTGTGTTGTGCAGGTAAAGTCATGCAGGTGAGTGCATGCCACTGAAGCTACAGGCTGACATGGGTGCTGGGTACCAACTCTGTGCAACGGCAGCAAGTGCTCTTCACTACTTCTGAGCCGACTCTACAGCATCAATAAGCTTTTAAAGGTGAAAAATGGGTGGTTAGGTGAGTAGGGAACACCACTAAGAATGTAAGATCTGAGGCAAACATTTTCCAAGTACTGAGTGCAGAGTCTGAGAAGAAAATGAGCTTTGCCTGGCAGAAAAAAAGAGCCGTGAGGCTGTGATGATGGAGAAGGAAAAAGGTAGGGCACAGAACAGAAGAGGATGTGGCCAGAGCAAATGAAACCTAGCACTCTTGGTGTCAGTTGTTGCTAGGAAAGTGACCACAGATGAGATGCAATGGGGCACCCCCCAGTATCTCTAGATGGGCGGGTAGGCCTGTGATTCTGGAGGCACCGGGGTAGGTAAGCTAAGTGTCCATGCCCCTCTGGGTCTCTCAAGTCTGGCTTTTTCTGTGGCCTCCTCCTTGTATGACTCTGACTTCTCCCCAGCATCATTCTCGTTGGTGAAGCTCCCCTGCCTCCATCTTTTGGGAACACTATCTTACACGGGCCCAGGGGATAAAACAGGAAAGTCTCCCATCATATCTGTAACTTACATATGCCAGGTTTCCCTTGCATATAAGAGCAGTGGCCACGGCAAGGTCATGACATGGACAGGTTAGGGCCTCAGCCTGCATGCAGACGGTGCTCCTGCTCGGGAGCAGTATTCTGAGATCACTTGGCTGTGTGGGTAAAGTGCTGAGTGGACAGGTGCGGAAGAGAAGCCAGTGATGTCAGTACTGATGGGTGCTTCCTATGTGCTAAGGAAAACGATACGCACAAAATCTAGGACGGTATTTCAGTAGGTTGGCTAAAAATGGAAATAGTTACAAGTTAATGACAGCCAATCAATTACTTCCTTGGAACCAACAGGAGTCCTGAGTTAATGGAATCCTGGCGTGTTCAAAGGAAGAGAGGAAAGGCACATTAACAGGGAAAGGTCACACGATAAAAAAAGGCCTCAAACGCAAGACTGACCTTCTACCTTAAGAATAATAAAAGACTAAGTCCAAAGCACTCAGAGAAATAAGCCAATAGAACAGAAAAGGAAAAAACAAAGCCATAAAACTAGCTTTTAAAAGGACAGGTGAAATGATTATTTTGCCAATATTTTAAGGAAAAAAGACAAAGTTTGTCAAGATTGGAAAAAAAAAGCTGGGCATATAGCTCATGTCTGTAATCTCAGCACTTGGGAGGCTGAGCCAGAAGGATGGAAAGTTGAAGGTCAGACAGATCTACAGTTGAAGACGCTGTCTCAAAAAACAACCAACAAGCAGAAAGAGAACAGGGCAGAACACAGTGGTGGTGCCTACAGCCCTCCAGCCAAGGAAGGAAGCACACGGCAGCTGTGAGGCTGAGGCCAGGCTGTGCTACAGGGCCTTTCCCAAGCTAAAATACAAACAGTGAGTAACTACAGACTCACAGACATTAAAAACACAGGGAAGACTGGAAGCAGCTTGATGGTAATAAATTTGAAAACTTTGACAAAACAATGTCCTTTAAAAAAAAATCACAAACCAACAAAGTAGCTGGAACAGCACATTGTCTCCTAAGGACATTAAATTCACAGTTAAAACCTCAGATATCTGAGGCCAGGTGGTTTCCTTGGTAAATTTACCAACCATCTAAGAAGTACTAAAGATTATATCCACCCATTTCCAGAAAGGCAGAAATCAGTGTTCTTATAAGGCCAGCATGAGCCTGACATTCAGGGAGTTGCTGTCCTGATGAAGCTAACTGCAGACTTTCTCACCGCTTAGCAAATCAGACTCAAATGCAAAAAGAAAACACTATGACCAAGAGGCTCCTTCCAGGGATCAATCACGAATATAACCTTAATGAGCAGAATAAACAAAAACACAACTGTCTTAAAAGAGTCTGGCAAAACTCAGTTCATGCTCACAAGGTCAAGAAAAATCTTTTTGACATTGTCAGCTGCAAGCCGCTTGTGCTGACCCAATGCCTTCCACAGAAGCCAAGTACAGGACCAGAGCAGGCCTTACCATGTTGACTCACCCTGCTCCAAAATTCAGTCTGAGAAGTAAGAGGCAAAAATGCTGCAAAACACAGCTCACTCAAAGATACCATGATCATCTACAACGAACAAACAAGCTTTCTCAACTAAAGGCTCCTAAATCTAAAATCTGAGTTTCACATGGATATCAATGCAACCAGTTGTGTGGACAGCCATGGGCTAGGAATAAAAGATCAGAAGTGAAATTAAAAAGAAATACTACCTGCAGTATAGCATCAAACACAAAAATGCATGACAATAAATTCAAGCAAACAGTTGCTATGGTTTGGAGTTCTGACCCCTCCCAGGACTCTGGAGTCCCCATGGAGTGTGGTGCTTGGAGGTGTGGACATCTGTAAGAGGAGCCTAGCAGGTACAGGTCACTGAGGACACGGGAAAGCTACCTCCAAAGGACAAACATAGCTCTCATGGAACCAGTTAGTTTCCAAGACAGTAGGTGGTATAAACAGCAAGCTTGGTGGTTTCTACGAGCTCTCTGATTTCCTGTCACTCATATATGCTTGGGCCACTACAAAATCATCCACCAGGAAGTAATTCAGCAAGGGAACCTTCACCAAGAGATCACACTGATGCTGCTGCCAAACTTTGACTTTCAGCTTTCAAAACTAAATAAACTCCTTTTCCTTACAAATGATACACTCTCGGTGTTTTGTAACGGCAACAGAAAATAAACCTAACACAGTAACTGAGACAGTATATTGCTGGATAAACCCATGTTCATTAATGGGGTAGCAAGGAGAACATGGATATGACTCGCCTACATAGCATCTGACGTTTATAGTAAAGCCTCTCAATAATTCAATGGGGAGGAAATGTCATTTCAACAAAAGGCTTCTAAAAGAACTGGACATGCATATGAAATAAATAAGTCAAATAAAGATAAATAACAGCCTATGGAATGATAAAAGCTGTGTCTGCTCCTGATTCCAGGTTTGTGGTACAGAGTCCCAAACAGTCTTAACCAACCAGGCTGTTGGGCATGATGACTTCGTGACTCTCCTGGGTCAGGGCACAGCTTTAGCATTGGACTAGTCACCAGGAAGCCACAGCAGTGATTAGAAGGTAAGAGCCCCACCCCCTCCACGGGATGGAAGTGAACACTCTATCACCCATGGAATACGATCCCCACTAACAGCAGGAAGCCAGGACTTGCTGGTAAGCACACCTGGTATTCTCAGAGAGTGACAGGCCCAAAGACACTGTGGCTCTACACCTAGTCTCACCCCCACCTGCCCTGCCCTGAGCAGCTGACTTTCCTTGGTAAGTGGCACTCTGGTTTCTGTGAGTCAGACTAAATTCTCACTCCAGATGCAGAAGGGGCATCTTGGCTTCTTCTCCTGACGCTGTGATAAAAGCCCTCAACAGAGCAAGCTAAGGAAGAAAGGTTTATCTGGCTTAGTCTGAGGGCGCAATCTCTAACAGCAGGGCAGTACTGGGGGCAGCTTGAGTCAGCTGGAAGCAGAAACCAAGGAGAACCTCAGGAGCCCTCCTTATTAACCTAATCAAGATAATCCCGCACAGGCACAGGCTTGCCTGGATGGCTAGTGCCCTAGGTGGCTCTAAACCCTATCAACTGGACAGTCTATACTGGCCATCTCAAAGGAATCCACACTGATTCTCCAGTTCCTGGCCAAGCCAATAGACATCTCAAACTCTGCCACAAGCTCCCAAAGTTAGTATATGCCAGCGTCTACCAAGACTGTCTTCCTTCAAATACCAATCACAGGACAAAGCTTAAGGACAATTCACACTCTGACCAACCAGCAGGTAAATGTGGGGTTTCCCTCAAAGCCCTGCCCAAACTCAGTAACTGAAAAAACTCAAAGGACTCAGAAACAGACCAACATAAGCCCGGGGGGGGGGGGGGGGTGTTAGAACATCACTGCATCACTGCTGGGCATTCACAACATGGATGAGCCCCTGGGGAGGAGTCTCTTGAGGTAGGCCTCTTTCATAGGTGCCCTAAACTCAGCCTCTGGCCCCTAGACACTTGCTAGGAGATGAAGGCAAGGGTACCAATTAAATCCTCTAAATCCATTTAGAGGCCCTGCCAAGGCCACCTCTTACCAAACACAGCATTTTCATCATTCCACAGTATTCATGGTCTCAAGGTATTCATGGTTTGATGCTGAGAACCAAAGCAAAACCACCTACAATTTTACTGTACCCTAACACTTCAACCCCTACTTCACTATATGCACACAAACCTAACTCAGAATCATCCTAGGTCCAGAGGGAGAGCACTAGGAATCAGGAGGGAGGGACTATAACTTTGGAGCAGCCACCAGAAAGGTCCAAATGAGAAAACCATGCTAGATGTAAGCCTTCAGCCAGAAACAAACTGTGAAGAAAAAGAAAAGGCAAGCCACGGAGTGGGGGAGATACTAGCAAAGCACACTAGATAAAAACAGACAGTTGTTTCAAATATAAAAAAGGAACTTAACTCAGTAAGAAGGCATTATATAATAAATAATATGAAAGCCAATGATGGTGGCACATGCCTACAATCCAAACACTAGGGAAGCTGAGGCAGGAGAATCATGAGTTCAAGGCTAGCCTGAACTACACAGGGAGCCTGCACCTATAAAGATGAATGAGGAAGAGGAGGAGAGGAGGTAGGGAGAGGCAAGGCAGAAGGAGATGATGAATGAGAAAGAGGAGGAAGTGGTGACGGAGAAGGGAGGGGCAAACAGAAAATATCTGAATTGGCACTGTACCAAAAACCAAACCTGTGACAAACAGGCAGAAGACAAGAGGCTCAGACTCACTAGAAATGTGCAGACTAAGACTATAATGCAACATAGAGGGCAGAGTGCACAACAGGACCCAGGGCAGGATACTCATGGTGTACTGAGTGTGCCCTCAGACACACTCTGTCTCTTACACACACAAACACACGCACACGAGCCTTTCAGTTTGGGGATCCTGTTTTATTTGTGTCCTGGCATCTAACCATCTAACTCAAAACCTTGTACACGGTTGGCAGTTACATAAGAACTGGTAACTCCACTCCTGAGTACTTACCCAACAGAATAAAAGCAGACACCGACAAAGACTTGTCTGTGAACGTCCCAGAAACCACTGTAGTTTAAATGTGAATGGCCCTCAAGATGTTCCATGTCATCCCAGCCATGATGCACTGAGGCGCCTCAGGCCCAACCAAGGCTCCCCAAGCATGGAACTGAAACCTCCAGCACTCTGAGCCAGAATGAGCCTTTCCTCTTTCACCATTCACCATCTCAGTTGTTTCATTAGTGATGCAAATGTGGTCCACAGAGAACTAAAAAGTGAAAATCTCAGGCAACTATGATGTGCTGAGCAGAAAACCAGCAGCTCAGGAAGCAATGCTCACTGGGAAAATCTCTATCACTGAAACATACACAGGCAAACACGCCAGACACAAATGACCTACAATCTCCCCTGCAATGTTCCAAACACCTTTGTCTGAGGAGACAAAGGCTTTTAAGGGGGTCGCTGTAAGGCAGATGGAGCTATGCAAATAAACACACTTAGTTCACCATGAGTATCCTCAAGGCCTAAACATGTTAAAACATCAATGATAACACTGAAAAGTGGTGTCATTACAAGTAATATATAGCCTCACTGAAATATTTAACAATGTCTTGTCTAAAAAATTGCACGCAACAAAAAACAGCAAAGATAACCCTCTGCCCCTTGAATCCTCCAGACCTGACTATGTGACACACCATCCAACAGCCTAAGCCTGAAGCAACGTTTAAATAGATTTCTTCATTAGTCAGAGACTCCCACATGCTATTCCCGTCATGACATCTGAACACACAGCACTTAACAACGCATGCTGACAGTTTTAGTGAGGAGTCATAACACAATTTACTAGAATTCAAAAGCAGAAGCAAAACGACCTTGACTTTTGGGGGAAAATACCCACACCGGGT
This sequence comes from Microtus ochrogaster, assembly GCF_000317375.1. NCBI lineage: Eukaryota > Metazoa > Chordata > Mammalia > Rodentia > Cricetidae > Microtus > Microtus ochrogaster. Next base: position 53,986,952 of record NC_022018.1, read on the forward strand.
ATCATTCAGTGAAACACTCAATTTAGACTCCTGCACAGAGGACTCGCTACCAAGAACTATCTTCTGTTGAGAAACTGCAAGGGGCAAGGGTGAAGCTGACTGAGTTCTCATTTTAAACATTACGGTAAAAACAGCTCTGGGTATTTACTACTTGGTGTTACAACAGAGGCACAAAGACAAACAGCTGACCACAGGGACCAGCTTCTGGAAGCTTCTATGTGCTGTGCAGCCTGGCTAAAGGAATTTTCCATAATTTCATCTAAGGTGATATTACTAAAAACTGAAAAGATCTTAAACATCTAGAAATAATTTAGAGCATGGATGCATGTGTAAGGGAGGAAGGAGATGAACTTTAAAATCAAATACACAAATCTTATAAGCACAGGAGACAGGGCCACGCTGGGCAGATCATACACATGCACACACACATGCGCACACACACATCTCCCTGTGATGTTCATGAGCATGCCTAGCTACAAGGAAGCACACACTGAGCCACGGAGACGGTAAGCACGCTGACTCCAGAGAACTTAGGGATGGGTGTTTTGTTTCCTTGAGGTCTCAGGTTAGAAGTCAAGGTGCTGGGGTTCCACACCCCGAGCGAGCACGGGAGGAGTAAGTCCTGAGTTCCAAGGGCAGCACAGGGTGTCACAGAACTCACCAAGCAGCACTCTCGGCCCGACCCTTCACCTCACAGTTAATCTGGCTTTCCCTGAAGCCTTGTTTCAGTCCCTACTTTTTCTTTTCCTTCCAATTCAACAGTTTTAGCAATAATTCAGGAACTCAGTTACCATCACAATTTCAGTTGTCAAAACAGAGAAATACACTAATATACTCTGTATTTTATTTAGGGTAACTTACTTCAAAGGTATGCTTACTACCATGAAATGAAACTGCATTTTCAGTAAGATTCAAGATAAAGTATTTTCCCCATCCAAGGTCAGCCTCGTAAACAGTCCACACAGCTGGAGTAACACTGGGCACATCTGCATGCCCTCTCCGCTAGCATCCCACATCTGACACAGCTTCACCCCAAGCACCTGCTTAATATCCTAACTGGCACGCTGATACACTTGGACATTTGTGTGAGTTAGTAAAGTAATACAACAGAAGAACTGAAGGTGGCAGAATGTCTATTAGAGGAATGGAATGCAC
>NC_022018.1:53988206-54004398 GCF_000317375.1 Microtus ochrogaster
GACAGGGTTTCTCTGTGGCTTTGGAACCTGTCCTGGAACTAGCTCTGTAGACCAGGCTGGTCTTGAACTCACAGTGATCCACCTGTCTCTGCCTCCCAAGTGCTGGGATTAAAGGCATGCGCCACCATCGCCCGGCCATATTTTTTAAACTAGAATCTGCTTTTGAAATTTTAATTTGAAATGCAAGTAAAATACAGCTTCAATTCTACAGAAGAGATTTAAATGGGAAGTCAAGAGCACCAAGTCCAAGCACTAATACTATGTAGGAATCCTTTGCACAATAGATGTAATAACTACTAGTTTTCACCACATTTCAGAAAAGGAAGGAAAAATAAACAAATGTCTACAGCTAGAAATACTGTCAGTAAACAGGAGCATGGTCTGACACACAAGCCAACAGCTCCTAAAAACACACAGTCAATGAATGCAGTCCGAGGGGCAGATACATGCTGAGGCCCATTTCAAATTGTCCTGAAACTACAAAACAGGATTTCAAAGGCAGTTTGCTGTGCTCCAGAAACCTGAAGCCCTAGGTCTTCAGAAATGAACAAGCACCACAGAGCATGGGTAGATGGGGAGCATGGGTAGATGCCCCCCCCAGGGTGGGGCCATGCAAAGCTTTCAAGGGGCATGCAGGTGGGCCAGAGCTCCCGGGTTCTGTTGCTTCTAGTACTCCCGAATAGATAACAAAGGCTTCAGTGGGATACAAGGTGCATGTTGGATAACTAACAAATTTAAGACTTTACAATTATATTGGCTAATATATTGTCTTAAATAGGTTCCTTTTGTGATCTTGAATTTCATTTCACACAAACACAGCAGAGCTTCTGGACTATCTCAAATACATTTATGGAAAGGGCACTCTCTGGAGAAACGCTGTGGATTAGGACAATAAACAAACTGCCCCAACATTGTCTATAGTACAAATACAGATTATCTAACAGAATACAGAAGGAAGAAACAAAAGCCAAAACTAAATAAAAACCACTTATGAATTAAAATATGAACAAATACTCTGACTGTGCAAAAAGTTTAACATACATAAAACAGATACCAGATTAACTTTGGATAAAGTAATCAGGCTGACTCAACATGACAAAGAGCGCATGGTTCTGTATTTGCATAGCCTGCAATGGAAAACAGCAGACTGTACCAAAACACCAAAATCTCATCCAGACAGCATCACTCACAGAGATGCAGGACAAGAGGAAGCCAAGGATGGCTACAGTAATCATCGTGGGACTATCAGGGGGCCTGTCAAGACCAGTAGACAGTCCCAGGGGCTGGCACACTCACCTGAAATGTCACCTGCCTTTGGAATGTCACCATCTCCTGTCTAGAATTCATGACACTGAATCTTAAAAACCCTAGAGCACTCCGCACTCCCAACCAGCTGTCCCACAGCCCCCGCAGGTCTCACAGCCAATCCCTGAGAGCCCTAAAAGTCACAGATTAAGAATCCTAATGCCCTTGGTCTAAGTTCCTGGGAACCAGACGTGGCCTGGACACTAAAAGTAGCCTGTATCTACCAATTCCATAGCCTCAATTTAACTAAGCAAGAAGACAGAAATATTTGTGAGGAAAATGTCCCCTGAATTTATTGTATACAATCCCTAAACGACTGACATGTTGCCACTATTTTCACAGCTATTACACTGTTAGCAGGCATTGCGAGTGATCCATAGATCATTAAAGTACATGGAAAGATGGGAGGGACCTTCATGTAAACACTACACAGTTGTCTATGAGAACAGTCAGCATTCACAGAGACTAGAATTCTGGGAGAGGAGAAAACCATGAGGAAAGACCCCAGAACCAGCCATTACAGCTGCCTTCCCAGGCAGACAGAACAGAAGTCTGAGAACACCATTCCCACACGAAGGGCAGTAACCACCTTCCTGAATTACACAGTGAAATGTTACCTTTTTAGGTATGATCCATTTTAAGGAAGCAGTAAAACTTTACTAAAGCCAGAATATAACTCATCTGCACTAGATGTGCCCAAATCCCATAAAATTCCACAGCAGTTTGGGGTGAAGCCAGGCTTGTAAAGACGAGCACCCTGAAGGGTATGAGCCACAGTCACTAGGTCTCCAAAAGAACGGTAAATCATCCCACATTTTCGGAGCTGGCCCAGGCATGCACAGCAGTTAATTCTTACTAAATAAAAACTTGTGCAGTGAATGAAACACTATAGGTGGTTCCCTTGAATGATTAGGGGAATTACCCCATTCACATTTCACTGAAAACACTAGTTCTATCACCAGCTTATGGGTCATGATTGCCTAGGTTGTTTACTAGGGGAAACACTCATTCCGCGCCACGGCTCAGAAGTTCTAACAAAGTAAACTGCAAGATAACAACCTTTAATTCTGGGGAAACATGGCCCTAACAGAAAGTACAACTGTGCCACTAGTGTGCAAACACTGTGACCTATGGGCACACTCACGGAGATGAGAGACACTGTACATAAGAATCCTCGATGAGACAGATGTTGCCATTCGAGTGTTTCTGAGCAATCAGATGCACAAAGCAGAATGCTGTGACCTGAGACCTGGTTTCTCCCACTAAAGTTTCACAAGGATTGTTCATTTGCCACAAATAATTATCTTAATGGCTCCAAGCATTTTTTTTCAACTTCTAAAACAATCCACATGTTGCAAAAGTGTCTTTCCCATGTTAACAGACTAAGAATATTCTTTTCTTATGAAACTGTAAAAAGGAGACAAAGTGGAATCTTTGGTAATAGTTCAAACCACAGAACATCTTAAGGGAGATTGGACCACTGCAGAGCAAGTTTGTGACCAGCCCACAGTCTGACAGTAAGACTGCCTTCCAGGAGGCTGGAAAGATGGCTCAGTATTTCAGTTCTCAGACTGCTCTTTCAAGGGAGTTTAACTTCTGGCCTGTAGCTCCAGTCCCAAGGGATCCAGCTTTCTCCTAGCCTCCACAAGTGCCCACACATGGCATATGGATCCACACATGGACATAAAGAAAATAAATCCTAAAACAACAACAACAAAAGATTATTTTACCTACCAGCACAGAATATCCCGGGGACTTCACTCCTGATTATAATGGTCCGAACTTTCTTATCTGATTTTAATGCATCCACAGCTTTTGAAAACTAAACCAAAGTAGGGAAGAGAAAGAAGAAAAAGGGAAAAAAAAATCACTTTCAAAATCATGTCAACAGTGTATCTTAGTATTAGAAACAAACAGCTTAATCTCACACTCACCATTTTGAGAAGATTTTTACTGAGTGAATTTTTCCCATAAGCTCTGTTTATTCCAAGCACCACAATCCCTAGTTAAGGAGGGAAGAAAAGAACACACACTAAGGTTAGTGAGGCGCTCAGAGAACAGCCTGCAGCGTAAAGCTGACTAACCTGGCATGCGACCAATCTGTCATCTTAACCAAGGTTTCTTGCAAAACTGGGCCTTTATTTCTACAGCTACAGCTTCCTTCTCAAAGCAAGTCTTTTTTCTTAATATGGCAGCTAAAAACATGCCAAATCAATAGGTGCTGACTATTCTCAGTTTACTTTAAGGGGAGATTTTCAGCGTCATGGGCCCTTCAACTCTTCTCTTTGAAAGCGGCACGATAGGAATCTGCAATTTCACAGGAGGCCACACAGTAGAAAATGGCAATCACAGCTTCATTCATCACCGTCCAGTAAGTGGCATACACAAGTCACAGCCTTGCTGCATGCAGGCCTCTGACCTGCTTTCTGTGGCTGCTCCAGTCGCTGGCAGCTCACTGCTCCTTGCTGCTTAACAGTCTCAGTACTTCTATGCCAGGCTTCCTCCTGACCTCTGCCCTGCACCCTTAACCCAGCAACACTTCCATTCAGACCTACAAGCAATTCGGACTCAGCCCAAATAAAATAGAGTTTATTTTATCTCTCCTCTAAAACCCAAGCTCCCCTGCTCATTCCCGGTTTTATCACACTTTCATCTGAACCCAGGCTCTCCAGCCCAGCTGCAGCTGTCAGATTAACTTTCCAAACCCAGTTCCATGCACAGAATTCACCACTCGTGCAAAATCCTTCATTTACTACAACACGTCTGAATTCAACGGCCGGAACTACAGACCTGAAGTTCTGTACAACCTGCACTCGATCTTCTCTAAGCACAAACTTTCACTGTGGGTCAGAAAAGCCTTCTCCAGCTCTCAGCATGGGCCTTATCCATTCCTGACTTAAACCACAGCAAACTACATACATCCAAACACCCTCAGGGAGGAAAAAAGCTCGCAGGGGACTGAGGTCGTGAGAGGGTTCAAAGGCTACCCATGCATTGACTGGGAGCTGCAGTCCAGGGCCTACAGCATTGGAATACTAGCTCACTAATCCCGCGGCAACCCAACAGGTAGCCACCATTCTGTCCCATTATCTAGGAGAGGTTAAGTATGTGCCATTAGCAAGTAGGTAGTTATCTAGCTCCACACCTAAATGACTGCACTACATACATTCAAACTTCAGTTTCCATGCGAAGATAAGTGATCAAGCCAGATGTACTGAGTACACATTATAGTACTCAGCTGTCCCACTAAATACACATCAACATGAATGGTGCTCAGCGACTCTGACCAGACTGACATGGCCTGGAGCAAAAGAAAGCCAAGGAGTGGCTCCTCCAAGACACTGCTGAGACCAGCCAGAAGCTAGATGCGCAGGAAGAAAAGTAGAAATCTTTGGGGAGAAGGCTTGATTGGACTGAGACACGCCTTGAACTAGTAAAGCACACCTCTAGGGGTGACTACGACCCCTACCAGCTGCAACCTAATGAAAGAATGAATAATCCCTTGATGGAGTCTTAATGTGATGGTGTTTTAGGAAAGAGCAAAAGGCAGGAGGTGGGCCTGGCGGGAGGAAATGGATCACTAAGTGTGGTGTCTTTGGGAACTGTATCTTGCCCTGGTCCCTTCTTATCTCTCCTCCCTCCCTCTACTCACCATCCTCCATGAAGTGAACAGCTTCCTCCACTGATGTGGGATTCACCTCTGTATGCTGTGATTGCCATTAATGAATAAAGAATCTGGCTTGCCCTATAGTAAGGTAGAGCTTAGTTAGGTGGGGAAAACTAAGCTGAATGCTGGGAGAAAAGAGGTGGAGTCAGAGAGATGTCATGGAGACGCCACCAGAGACAGACATGTTGGAACCTTGCAGGTAGGCCACGATCCTCATGGTAAAATATAAAATAATGAAAATGGGTTAAATTAAGATGTAAAAGCTAGTCAATAAGAAGTTAGAGCTAATAGGCCAATCAGTGTTTTAAATAATACAGTTTCTGTGTGGTTATTTCAGAGTCTGAGCAGCCAGGAAATAAATAAGCGGCCTTCTACAACAACTAGTGCTCCAACATGGTCAACTAAACTACACCATCAGTAAATAAACTACACTATCAGTAAACAACTACAACATCAGTAAACTATACCATCAGCAAACTGAAGGCAGCCTGTTTTCTTCAGGTTTACCATATACCATGAAGCTCATGGTGACAGAATTAGCTAACTGCACAGCTCTCCATAACTAAACTTGGATCTCACGTAGCTCAGGCTGGCCTTGAACTCATTATGTAGTGGAGGGGTAACAGATACATTACCACTCCTTTCTTATGCATTAATGGGAACTGAACCCAGGGCTTCCTGCATGCCAGGAGAACACTCTACCAGATGAGCTATGCCCCAGTCCCCTACATTGATACTTTTTTAAAGACAGGGTTGAACTTCTTTTGTTGTAAAACAAAAGGGGGCTTGATGATCCATTTTGTCTCAAAATGAGAACAAAAATAATGTAGAAAACATAACCAGAAAGGCTGTGAGGCACAGCAAGAACTCAAGACAGGTTTAAAGACATTTTGAAGAAAGTGCCTGAAAAATGTGGCATCCTTCGATAATGCTTTTTCTCTTTCACCATGAAGATGTATATTTTTACTTAAAAATTTCCAACTTAATCATTATTACTAAAAAAATATATATTTATCAACCACTGAAAAATACTGGCAGTACCTGTTTGACACCCAAAATAAATCAACAGCCCAGAAAATACTCCAAAGGGAGTCACAACCCAATGTCCACCACACAAGGTCCTGTGCTTCTGAACAACACCATGAGATGTGCATGAGAAAGGCAACTATTTGAAATTTGTCTTGATTTACTTTAGGTGTGTGGGTATTTTGCCTGCATGTATGCTTGTGCACATGTGCGCCTGGTGTCATGGATGCTATACAAAGGACATCAGGTCCCCTGAAACTGGAGCTATAGAAGGTTGTGAGCCACCATGTGGGTGCTGGGAATAGAACCTGTTCCTTACAAGAGCAGCAAGGGCTCTTGATCCCTGAGCCATCTATCTCTCCAGCTCTGTATCAACTTTTATAACAGGCAACTTAGAAAGAACTTAACAAACCAGTAAGAGAAAAACAATTAAAATCAAAACCCAAACACACGAAAAACACTACTACCATAAAAAGCATCCTTTAAAAGACTGAATCAACACAGCCATAAAAAATAACCTAGTAAGGGAATGGAGAGGAGGTGCTCTTAAAGCTGTTTGGGGGAAGACATCACATTTTTAGAAACAGCCAGAAAGGAGAGGCTGGAAGGATGACCAAGTGACACTCTTAGCAAGATCTGGGCAGATCCTACTGGCAGACACTCCCTACACCTCTGAACGCCAGAAAAATAGAATTAAACAAATTAAACATGTCCTCAACAGTAAGCCAGAGTTGTAAACAGTTCCTTCACATCTATAACACAACACTGATTCTGAACAGAACGGTGCTAAATCCACCTGAAAAGTAACAATGCATCAAAAACCAAGAAAATACTAAAAAATGAACAGGGCTGAGGAGGAAGGAGACAAGCCATCACACAGGCAACAGTAGTCAGGGTGGGCAAAGGGCCTGCCTCCTGTGTGAGCGGCACTAATGCTGGGTTAAGAAGGAAAGAGTCAAGCTATCACACAGGAAAACAGTAGTCTGGGTGGGCAGAGGGCCTGCCTCCTGGGGATTTCCTTTGAACACACCAGTGTAAGTCAGTGGGCAGAGGTAAACATGCAAGTCTAGCTAAGCACTCACGGGAAAAGCAAAGGACGCACGCACACACCTAAATGCAGAAGACCAAACGGGTGCATCTCAAGGACTGAAGACTTTCTCCGCCCCCATTCTTTCAATCTGATGCTCGGGTTGCCCAGGTTTTATCCTTCATAGGTAGCAGAAGCATCCTTCAGTTTCTACAGTATGAATCGTCAAATGTTTTGTCTGAGTGTGTTGGGATAATTGCAGTTTTTCTTGCTTAGCTTGCTGGTGCACTGAATCACTTGAAATGCTTTTCAATAATGACCCACACCTGCATCCCCCAGAGTAAACCCCATGTGGTTGTGTAAATAGCTCTTTTTATGTACTGTTAGAGTTAATTCGTTTGTGTTTTATTTAAGGCAAAAAAAGACACACACACCTAAATACACAAGACCATCAGGGTGAAGAAACTAGTGAAGAAGACCACAGAAAGCACAATCATTCAATAGTAACCTTAGGCTTGAAAGACCTTGATGTGGGAGTGTCATATATCAATCTGTTGATTTCATTGGTTAAGCAATAAAGAAACTTGCTTGGCCCTCATAGGTTAAAACATAGGTGGGAGGAGTAAACAGAACAGAAGGCTGGGAGAAAGAAGCTGAGTCAGGGAGTCGCCATGATTCTCCCACTCCAGGCAGACACAGGTTAAGATCATTCCTGGTAAGCCAGCTCGTGGGCTACATAGATTATTAGAAATGGGCTAGTCCAGGTGCAAGAGTTAGCCGAGAAAAGGCTAGATATAATGGGCCAAGCGGTGTTTAAAAGAATACAGTTTTCGTGTAATTATTTCGGGGCATAAGCTAGAGCTAGCCATGTGGGCGGCCGGGTGCCGGGGACGCAGCCCCGCTGCTCCTAATTCAACAAGACCTAAAGAGATCATCAGGGTCTGGAGAAATAGCTCAGCTGGGAGAACGCTTGCCCTGCATGAATTCAGCAAACAAAATTGTCAGAGTGAATAATAAGCAAGATTTGGCGGCTGGCTTTAAAGACACATGCTGTTGATTTTAAGGTAAATCATGCTGGCACTAATCTAAGAAAGCTGGAGCAGGTATATCAATTTCAGAGAGCTGATTTCAGAGCAAGGTATAGACTTCCAAATGAAAGGGGCATGCTCTAATTCAAGGGTCCTGCTCCTCTAAGACAGCATCATCCTTCATGCGCTTGCAGCTGTAGAAGAACCAACTTTGGGGAGAAGAGATAAACCACGCCCCACGCCCCATACAACTGCAGACTGTAACTCTCCACCAGCAGACAGGCCCCGCTGCAGCTCTGCTCACTGACTGCAAAAGCCACTCACAGAATGCAGAAGCTTTACCCAGTCACAGTGGAGTTTACGCTCTTCTCAAGCTCAAGGAAACATCAGTAAGAGAGACCACACTGGGAGTGAAAACACTTTAACCCACATAGTGCACTCCTGGAATCCCAGCACTCAGGAGGCTGAGGCAAGATCACAATTCTAGGCCAGTGTGGACTATTCTGCAAAGCTATGTTAAAAGACAAGAAAGTGGGGGTTGGAGAGATAAGATGGTTCAGTGGCTGAGAGCACTGGCCGCTCTTCCAGAGGACCCAGGTTCGATTCTGCCGCTCACAGCTGTCTGCAACTAAAGTTTCAGGGGATCCAACACCCTCACACAGACAAAACACTAATGCACATAATTTTTTTTAATTAAATAAAATTTTAAAAACTAAAGAAAAGAAAATGGAACTAGGACAGCAAAGTAATTGCAAAGGAAGGGAAAGGTGAAAACCAGCAGAATCAATGACAGAATTAACAACAGTGGGGGAAAAAAAAACAGCACAGAAAGTTCAACGCAACAAGAGTAGTGTGTGCGTGCCTGTGCACCCTGGGCTGACTGGCATCAGGTGTCCTCTACTCTGAGGCAGTCTCTCAACTGAACCCAGAGCCAGGCACTCTGGCTAGTCCAGCTCTATGATTTCCACTTTCTGTCTTCACACTGGGATCACAATACCAACAGCACGAAGCCCACCTGGCCACCAAGCCTGCTCAGTGTCTGGATGGACTCAATAAATCCAAACTCCAGTCTTCACATGTGAATAGTAAGCACATTAAACACCTGAGTCAACCCCCTAGTCCCCAAAACAATATTTTTTAAACATGAGTAATTTAATAAGCCTCTATCAAAGAAACTTGAACAATTCTCAAAAGGCTCTGTAAAAAACAGAAACAAAAGAACCGTGTTCTACCTCAGTCCACAAGGTTAGTTAACATCAAACCAGATAAAGATTACAGAAACAGAAAACTAAAGACCAGTATATCTCCTAAACATAGATACAAATAAAATACAAGCATACTTAACCACAACCACACGGGATTTACTTAAGGGTAGAGGTGTGGGTCATTATTGAAAAGCATTTAAAGTGATCCATCACCACAGCAAGAAAAGCCAAGATTATTCCAGAAAAAGTACTTGAGAGCAGCGGGAGGAGGAAATCCATCAGTGTAAAGTAGCAGGAGAAAGAAATGAAGCCGTTCAAAAAGAAGCAAAGCCATGACATGCCATATATGGGAAACACAGAAAGTATTAGGACAAATAAAAGAAGCACACAGTACAATGTCTCTGGAAAGAACTCCAGAGGATTCCTACACATCAGCCATGAGTAGCTGGAAAATGAAAGTAGTGAAACAATCCCTTCATGACAAGAAGCAGAAATAGAACCAGTCAGTGCAGACAAACCCATGGAGAAAAAAAAATTGGGGGGTGGGGAGACAGGTTCTGAGAGAGGGAGCAAGTGGATGGTCCTGTTGAAGTCTAGAGGGTTTATTGATTTGATTTTTCAAAAATGATCTAAATTGAAGCTGAAGAGATGGTTTGGTGGTCACTGAGCTTGATTCCCGGCATCTGCATCAGGCAGTTTGAAGCTACTGTTTACTCCAGAGCCTGGGGATCCAAAGGCCTCTTTTGGCTTCAGAGAGCACTGTGATCCCACGCACATATATCACATATATGCACACACATATATACGTAAATCTTTTTAAAAAACAAAAGTAAAAATGTTCTAAATTTGGATTGTGTTGAGAGAGCACAGCTGTGAAGATGCCTTATTGAACATTATAGCCCATCAATCATACCTCAATAATTCAAACTTCTTTTAACTTTATTATTGAGATAATTCACATATTCATAAAATATATGGAAATATATGTACTGATATTCCGTTTGTAATCTAACAAAAGTTGCCTAAAGATCAGAGTGCAGAGCTAACCTATAGAGACCAGGCAGTGGTGGCACACACCTTTAATCCCAGCACGCAGAAGACAGAGACAGCTGGATCTCTGTGAGTTCAAGGCCACCCTGTGCTAGATGAGATTGAATCTGTCTGAAAGAGAAATAGAGCTCACACAAAGGTGATGACATGCCTTCAATCCCAGCACTAGGGAGGTGGAGACGGGAGTGATATGGCTGGGTAGAGAGAGAAAAGGTGGGAGGAAGGAAATAGGAGCTCGGAGGCAGTCTGAGGATTCATAGAGACGGATGCAATCTGAGGTTTCATAAAGACAACAATCAGTCTGAGGTTTCGTAGAGACAGCACCCAGTCTGAGGATTTGTTGATCTGAGTGTTGGTAGAGGAAAGAACTCTCTAGTGCTGGCCGCTCTGCTTCTCTGATCTTCAGCTTTCACCCACTAATATCTGACCCTGAGTTTTATTTATTAAGACCAACTAGAATTCGTGCTGCAAAGATATGCTGGCAGACTTCTGCCATGTACCAGCCTACCATGGATAAAGTTGGCATAAATAAAGGCCATGAAAGGGCTCAGAGAAATCTCTCACCAGATGCATCTAGAGTGAAGGATGAATAAGGTGCATCAAGAATGACTTCTCTGCTCACTTGTTCATTTGTTATCTGCCAGAAACTGTCCTAACAATTTTACAAAGTCATCTTTAAAATGGGTCACAGTATAGCCCAAGCTTACTACTCTACAGAAAAGAAAGTTCCTAGGGGCAGCGAGAAGCCATTCCCAAAAGCATGTGCGGAAGCCCGAGCAGAAAGAGCTGCAGAATAGCAGGTCAGGGGCAGCTGCAGGGTGTGAGCTGACTAGGCCCAAGGCAGAAGGCCTGCAAGTAGAAGCTCCCCAACACACCAACATGAAGAGTGAGCGGGAAGGAGGGTGACTGAAGATGGCGGGGACGGGATGGGGGACTGGACTAAAAGGGGCCTCTGCAAGCCAAGACAAGACCTCTAGGCTACTCTGAAACTGTAGGATGAACAAATATGTAAGAAGAAATAACCACCAGGGAGACCTGGCTCTCTGAGAGGACCCCCATTGCAAACTACAAACACAGCTCTGACAACAGCTGCAAGCCCGCAGCGTTCTGCACATGCAGACCTCTGCCGCTGGCCTAAACCTTACACAGCTGGGTGCTTCTCTGGTCCCAGAGGCTGAGAGCAACAAATTCTGGACTCATCACTCTGACAAACCCACTGGGAGATCTTAAGAATGTGCTGATGGAATCCATTCAGGCCACAGCACCTGCAGCAGCCCCTCCCCTCTCCTAGACACCACCAGGCACCCTATGGAGAACTCGAGGATTTATCACCTGCAGAAGTGAGTTTATATCAAAGAGATTCACAGTCTGAGCCCCACCCTTTCCCCTACCTAGCCTGGAATCATCTAGCCTGGGTATCACCTAGCCTGGGTACAAGATTCTGCTGTGAAATTACAACCATCCTCAAAGATCTGTGAAAGATCACCACTCCTGCCTCATCCGCCCTGATTCCATTCTTCAGAACCCCCTCAACGCTGTGTCTCTAGCGCCAGGGCCTAAACTCTCCTGAGTCCCTGCCATGCTGTTTGCTGTCTGTCTGTTCATAGCAAAAACTCTAGTAACTAAAACACCAACAATCTGCCTCGGTGTCCCTCACCAACCTTTCAGAGACTCCATCCGGCAGTACCCCAGCCTCACGTTTTCCTTTGCACTCCCTTACAGTTGGCTCAGCGGTAAAAACAAAGCAAAGCCTGCACTGTCATTTCTGCCAATCCTCAAGGAATGCTGGGTCAGTCTTAGGGCCGGTGAGTCCTAACTACAGATATTTACATTAAAGACAAACTGAAAGTATTGCTGTTTACCAAATCATCTTCCATGTGCTATATCTTCTCCTGCAATCCAATCGCATCCCAACTTAAAGGCTTCCCAGATGTTCCGTGTGGATTTGCATTGAACATGCACTCAATTTGGTACATATAGTTAGCCATATTCCAGACCCCTTCATAAGTAACACACCACTGGGGCATACAACTTAACTGAAACACCAGCACCCCTAAGCTTACTCCAAAGACTGACATTCATGGCTTTAATGATTCTAGGCCTGTCTAAACTGTCAGCTGGGGGCTTCCTGCTACTCCATACCAGACTTGCCTTTGGCGGTTTCCCAAATACATATCTCCATCATTTTGACCATTCCATTGTCTCACACGACTTGAATGAACAAGAAGCAAAATGACTCCCCATATTCCTGAGCACCTCGCGCAGGCTACCTACTCATCAGGCACAGAGACCGTATCATCTCATCATTCTGCTTGATGCATCCGATGGTTGGAGAGCAGGGGAACCCGCTTCAGAACCGTCAGTTTCCACTATAGAATGCCTTGGAGTGGGCTAGGTGGCTCAACCCTGTGATCCCAGGCTACACAGTGAGCGATAAACCCTGCAGACACTGCAGGGTTCTCCACAAGCCTGGAACCGAGCATCATCTGACCTTCAAAAGACAGGAGGGCTTCTTAAAAGACAGCCATCCTGACTAACTTATTTCCATTTCTACTTAACAGATTCCAGCACTCTGTAAATAGACTCGCGATGCAATGAGTGGTCCTCTCTTCTAACGTGGGCAATACCCTATCCCACCTTCTCCACCCCTGTAGCGAAGCTAACACTGCAACTAAAAGGAACTTCCCCAATATTCCTCTGCATCCTACCTTTGCATCGCTCCCCACACTCTGTCTCCCAGAACAGGGAGCCCAAGGACAAGATGAATATCTTTTATTTGCTCCACGGAGCTCAGGAAGGGAAATAAATATAAGTGCCCAAGATTCTCTAAGTGGAATGCAACAGTCCCCCCCAAAACTAACTCTCCGAGATAAAATGTGCAAAAGAAAAAGATAACTCTCTCTAATTTAGGGTTCTCTCGGATAATAAAAGGCATCCCCGCTGCAGCTCCTACAACTCTCGCACTGAGGCCGAAGGTGGCAGGGAGCTATTACACAGCAAGAAGCAACCCTGGCCCCGTACTGAATCCCCGGCCTTGACCTTGGCTGGAGAGACCCCAGACGCGAGCAGCAGCACCGAGAACGCTGAACGCGGAGGGCCACCGTACCCTCCGGCAGCAGAGGCAGCCGGGCCGACCTCCGCGGCCTCGCCCGCAGCTCACCTCGGTTCTCCTCCTCCAGGTGCCGCACGCGCAGCTCGTCCTCCGTCTTCACCTCAGAGCTGTAGCCCCTCCTCGGGGCGGGATCCCCGGCCCAGGCCACTGGGCCGAGCCGCGCACAGCACGCGGCCACCAGGCGGACGCGACCCGCTCTTAGGGCGCCCAGAGCGCCCGGAGCTGCCGCCGCCATGTTGTCTGTTTACAGCGGGCGCCCGCGGCCAGGCCCCGCCCCCCCTTCGGAGACGCGCACGCGCAGGACGGCCGTCTGGCGCCCTGGCCCCGCCCCTTGCCGTCTGGCCCCGCCCAGGCCCTCTTTGCCCTGGTGGTTAAGGAGAGACAAGTCTGTGCTGCCAGTGAGACATTGGTCTCTTGACACCACAGAGAAGAGGCATCTTTAAAGCTATGGAAAAGCTAAGGGGACACATTCCGAAGTACTAGAGGGATTTGCCTCCCTGCCCTCCTTGGGCCATAGTCTAAGGTTGTGACTTCCGTAGGGAAGGAAAGATATACACCCTTGTACCACCCCTCCCTTTGGATGTCGAAGTGTTAAAAATCCACAAGGAAAAGCCTTGAGGTCAGTCAGAGGAGGAACTTCTCTCCAGGCAGAGGAGTCACGGGTCTGTGTCAGACCATCTTTCAGGAGACAGCGATGGGTCAGTGATGGATGGGACCTCACCTTGACCAGGACTACCTAGCTAGACATACTCCTCCATTTACACCTAAACCTCATATCAGAACCTCAAAGATGGACTGGGGACAAGGACATCATAGGACCCCTTTGTTCCTCTTCCCAATGTGGACACATTGAACTAACCTCTAATTGGCCTGTTCAAGACAGGCTGAATCTAGTTGATCAGCTCTGACAGGACCTCAGGCTCGATACTTCCCATCACAAGGTCATTGTGTTAAGAGAGCAGAATGGTAAACGAAATTGCTCCATTCCTTTAGGTTTGGTGGGACAGGGGGCAGCTCAGCCTGAGACCTCGGCTTGTCATTACATGTGCCTGGTAAACCTAGCCAGTGAAGGGGAACGCAGCAAGTAGGGAAGTAGGCCCACCTGCCCACCTGTGGGGACTTCCTGGAGGCCAGTGTCCCAACAAAAGCCCACCCCAAGGAAAGCTCAGCCAAAGCTCAGGCCCAGGAACAGTTCCGAGGCCAGGGCTCCTCCCGAAACCTCAGGCCAGTTCTGTAAAGATATTTATTAGAGTGCCTCATTTGAGAATTCCCTGCTACCTGGCTTTTGTCAACTCTCCACCCAGGGAAAGCCTATTTAGGAAGAGTGTCTAGTCTTCAAATTGTACCACTGTTACTGAGTTTAAGAGTTGATGCTGTGTGCCTCAGAATCCTAACAAACCAGGCTCCACCACGTGTCCTCGGTAAGCCAATTAAAAAATGAAAAGCAGAAATGGGAGACTGATTCAAATATGTCCATACTGGAAAGAGAGACAAACAGATTCAATGATGCTTCAAGTCCTTCTTCAGTTTAAGTAGAGAGACGAAGTTCTGCAGAGCCAGGTAGTTCAGGTTAATGTGTGGTCCCTTCCATCACTGACCCAGCATTGTCTGTGAGAAATACCTGGCGTGAGGGTGGGAGGCAGGGCATTCCAATTCCCTGGGGAACCTTATTTCCCAGTATAAAGTTAGAGGGAGTGATAGAATGTCTCTTCAGAATGCTTCCAGTCCTTCCAGACCAGGAGATTACATGCTGGCCATAGAAATTCTGATATAATACATTATGTTTGACACCCTCAATGTTCCACCTGCTGGGCTTGTATCCAGAAGGAAAAGAGGCAGGAGAATTGCAAGTAGCAAGTAGCCGGTGCTACAATAATGAAACAATGACCTTGGGACAGCCTCTACCATGAGTTCTGTCAAGTGCCACTTGGGAAGTTATTCTTAAAAGCAGCTTATATCCTTTTTCCAAGAGCAATGTTCCTTTTGCTAAGTGCTGAGATTGCTAGTATTATGGTTTATGGTTTCTCCAATTTGGTTTTGAAATCTCTAGGCAGATAGGAGGTGTGGGGGTGAAAGGGAGGCCAAACAGTGAGAGGGAAAGGGGGGGGGGGGGGGGGAGATTAAGGATGAGAGCCAGCCACATGGTAGCTCCAATTGGTGGGCTGAGCAAGCCCCTGTTTGAGTCCTGCTGTGGTCAGAGGGTTCATCTCTGCACACCTGGCAATCCGTATAGGGTGAGGAAAGTCATGGACTGTCCCATATGAAGGTAAGATAGATGTCTGAATGGACCAGATTAAGAACTGGGGGCGGGGAGGACAGAACTGAAAATTGGCTGCATCAAGGGTGACTGGACCCTGTCTCAGGGATAAAAAGGTTAAATTGATCTTTAAAACAGATGCAGAGTCAACATAAAATTTCAAGACTCCATTGCACTGGGAACGCCCCCAACCCGTTTGTTTATTTGGTCAGTTGGCTTTTTACATGGGGTCACCCTACACTGCCCAGGTTGGCCCCCACCTGGAGATCCCAGGCCTCCCGTATGTCAGACTCACTCCCTGAACTGAGGAAAGCAATTGCGTCCCTTACAGGTTATTACAAAGAACACTTGGAAGGACGCAAATGACCCGTCAGGTGAAGTGGATTGTCAGGTAAAGCCCAGCCGTGGATGGGTTAGGATACAGCACCCACGGTCCTCTGGCCTCCACACGCCTGGACATTCACATGCACAAAGAAGTGACTTTGAATTTGGGTCTTTTCAAAGGCTGGCGGCAG
>NC_022018.1:54004533-54006699 GCF_000317375.1 Microtus ochrogaster
TCAGCCTGGGATCCTGACAACCTAAGCAAGACTGGGCAGGGCACCCTGTCTCTAAGCTGGTGTATTTAGCACCGGAGAAGTATTAAGCAAGTTTTGAAGGAGGATATTCTCAACTTCTGGTGTGTCTATTGAGATGGGGTTCACGGAAAGGCAAGGAGTACCTGGACACTTCGATGACAGTATGGTCCTCTCCCCAACTTATCAAACAGATGAAGAGTGGGAACTGGCCACAACACTGTCTAGAAACCAGCCCTATTGCTCTTTATCCTCTTACTTTAATAAGTCTGCAAGCATCCCCTCCTGCTTCTCCTAAATAAACAGAGTCCCTTCTCTGTTGCTAGAGAACCAGAAATCTATGGTTTGATCTCTGTCCCGTGGTAGCCCTGGAATCCATGGTTCCTTGTGTCTCGGGGGGGGGGGGGAGATTCTGTCCTCTAACTCCTTTGTCCTGTGGTGTAAAGGGGGCAGGACAGGGTGTCCAACCAGATCTAGCCGCCATAAACCAGGTGGCTTAAACAACAGATTTTATTTCCTTGTGGACGTGGAGGTTGTAATCCAAGGTCAATGTGTTGGCAGGGTCAGTTTTTTCTGAGGCCTTTCTTCTTGGATAGCAGATGGTCACCTTCTCACTGCGTCCCCGTATGACTTCTCCACAGAATGCACCTGTCCCTGGTGTCCCTTCCTCTGCTTAGAAGGTCAGCAGTCCTGGTGTAGCAGGCCTGGCAGAGGTGAGGGTGTTCTAAAAAGACATTCATGTCTTTCTTTCGATCTGACTTTGAGATTATTGAAACAGTGGGCCCCAAAGAAATGGGAATTTCCCCCTAGGAGTCTCCTGCTGGGAAAAGGAGAAGGTGCCAGCCAGGGAGGAAACTTGAATCCTAGAAAGAGATTTCACACAGTCCCTACAACTCATTAGGCCACTTTGCATGATGAGACTGGAGCCCAAATAATGTGGGCGGTACCACACCTTCACAGGACTACTTAGCTGTTCATAGCTTGGGCCTCTAGACTGTGTAAGAGGCTTCCCAGGATCTCCTTGCTCCTAGCTCCTCCTCCCAGTGTGGTTACACTGAACAAGGCTCCTTTGCCCACTTTCCACTCTTCTTCTGTTTTGTTTTTTGGGTGTTTGTTTGTTTGTTGAGACAGAGTTCCTTGTGTAGCCCTGGCTGTTCTAGAACTTTCTCTCTGTAGACCAGGCTAGCCTTGGACTCACAGAGAACCACCTGTCTCTGCCTCCCAAGTGTTGGGATTAAAGGTGTGTGCCATCACTGCCCAGATCCCTGCTTTCTACTCTTATCTGACTCTTTTAATTGGCTTGTTGAGGACAGGTGGCTAGACCTAACTTGGGCCACTAGTTGTGACCCCCAAGTTTATTAACAAACAATATTATAGCCAGACTCCATCCATATGAGCCTCCCAGCCTTGACTACTTCATATTCACACAGGAAGGCAGAGGATTTCATTCCATGCACTTGGGAGAGTCATGGCTCAGTATGAGAAATTATTTTATTTGTTCATTTATGTATTCTAACAGCCCAGGCTGACCTAGAACTCCAGCTCCATCATCAGCTCCAGTACATCATGGTGTACATGCCAAGGTGTACACCAACAGAGGTTTCACAACAGAGGACTGACTCCCTGGGTTCCCTCAGGCAGCTCTGCTGACCTATCCCTGTGCCCTGGCTAACCCTGATCTATAGCAGTGCCTCAGGTAATGACAGGACCAGCAGCCTGAACCATCTGGGGCTCACGCGCACCCTGTCTCACATGCTCACATGTCACCATAAGAGCATTTTGTCAACAGTCACATCATTAATAAGCTTCAGAGCCCAGGGCAAATCCAGGCAAAGTTCCTTCATGATCCCCCCATGTCCCTGCTACTGCTTATCTTTTCCCTAGGACATCTGCTTATGCATGTTCCATCTTCCCCATGCTGAGCAAGTGTCCTCATCGTGGAGACGCTGGTCCTGCAATGCTTCCCGTCCAGGCTTACCAAGCATGGCACACTTGTGATCCCAGCACCCAGCAAACTCAGCAGGAAGACCACTGTAGTTCAGGTCAGCCTGGGCTACACAGGGCTAACCTGAGCTTCACGGTCAGTTTGAGTTCATCCTAGGCTGCTTGAGACGCCATCTCAAATAGCTAAGCTGCTGCTTTCAGAAGGTT
>NC_022018.1:54006863-54013042 GCF_000317375.1 Microtus ochrogaster
GTGTGTGTGTGTGTGTGTGTGTGTGTGTTCTTTGTGACTTTCCAGAAAATGCTGATGTGTCAGGCCCATGGTGGTCTCTCTGAACAAAGCATCTGTTCACGAACATCACAGCAAGAAAACTCACCATGCAGGACTGCTGGGCCTGGCTGAGTTGCAGCAAGATCAGGATGAAGCCATGGTCCTGCAGGGGAGGGGGCATCTGCCTGAAGTCGGGCCTCCTGTCTGTTACAAGCTGACTTTTCCACTCTCCGAGGATGTTCTCAAACACATTAGTTCTTGTTATTTTTATTGCACTAATACTACCTGAACGCAAACCTGAGGTTAAAAGCACTCATGCAGTCAGGAGAGGTGGCGCACGCCTTTCATCTCAGTGCTCTGGAGGCAGAGGGAGATCTCTATGAGTCTGAGTCCAGATTGGTGAGTTTGGGGAGTTACAGGTTAGCCAGGGCTACTTGGTAAGATCCTATCTCAAAATAAAATAAAATAAAATAAAAATGTGCTCAAGCTGAATAGAGTTTTGTAGTGGGAAAAGCATCCACCATATTTAAGTTTTGTTTTGGTTTGGGTTTTCATTTTTTTGAGACAGGGTTTCTCTGTGTAACAGCTCTGGCATGGTCCTGGAACTCTCTTTTTAGATCAGGCTGGCCTTGAACTCACAGAGATCCTCCTGCCTCTGCCTCCCAGGTGCTGGGATTAATGAAATATGATGCCACACCTGGCACGAAATCATGTTTTTTTTGATAGGAAAAGCGCAGTGTGACTTGCTGAGTACTCTTAAAACATTATTTGGTGATGTTGAGATACAAAAGAGCTCACCTCACAAGGTGTGCAAAGGCTGGGAGTATCTTAGTTCAATTAGGTGTTCAGAGAGCACTGGAGAAGCAAGCCCTGGACTCCATCTCCAATACCACATAAGTGTGGTGGTGCACACCTGTCTTCTGAGTACTGAGGCAGTGGAGGCAAGAAGATCAACCTGTGCCACTTGAAACTCTGTGTCAAAAAAAAAAAAATACATGAGATAATTATATAACCGTTTTCCATGACCATGCCATGGTATGGTTAAGGGGAGGTTCCTATTGCAGACATGTGTATGAGAGAGAGCGTCCAGAGGCACCTGCAGGGGTTCAGAGAAGATGGAGAAAGAAGCACACTGACTGTAGACAGCCGACTGGACCTGACCATGACAGAGGCAGGAACAGAGGGCTTGAAAGGGAGATAGAGAGGGGGAGTGCTGGAGAGCTGGGGGTGGGGGACAGAAGACAGGAACTGGAAGGGTTATAAGGAGAATGAGTAGTGGAGAAGGGAAGCCCGTGAGCTGAAGGGAGTTTAGTATGGGCGAAGAGGTGAGAAAGGCTAGGAGTCTAACAAGAACTTTGAAATGTGTAACAAGTACTTGTGATGTGTATGGAGGGAACCTAGAAACCACCATGCTCTTTGGTATTCTAATAGGCACCTCAGCTAGCCATTTGTCTCTTCTGCCTTTTCGAGTCTGGAGCAATGGAGTTTCCTTTGGACCTGACAATAACATACATAAATTTCCATTCCAAATGCAATATAGAGCAATAAGCCTTAATAGACTTGAAGATCTAATGTAACAGACGATTACTTAATTTCAGATTCCACACTGCAACTGACCTTAAATAAACTAGGTCGAAGGAGATGGCTCAGCAGGTAAAAGCCTTGTTTCTCAAGCCTGGTGATCCCTATCTGTATCCCCCAAACCCATGTGAAAACAAAAAGTGGGAGTCATTGATGCGCCTACAATCTCAGCATGCCTACCTTGTGATAGGAGGTAGAGATGGGAGAACCATCCAGAAGTTCATGGGCTAGCCTGGAACTCAGAGCTCCACCTGCCTCTCCGCCTCCCAAGTGCAAGGGTTAAAGGTGTGCATGGAGATGCCCAGTTAATAATTTTAGATCCCATGCCAGGCATCACAACGCTATGTTATAGGGAAATCATGTCTCCCTGAGCAGCTGCTTCAGCTCAGGGTTAGTTACCTTCTTCCTGACACAGTGGGCAGTTCTGAAACCTCTTGTAGTTCTTTTTGCCTTAACTGTGCCGCCAAGAATTCCCTGCAGGAATGGTGCCCAGAGGCTGGCCAGGGTGATGGGCAGTGATGGGCAGACCTCTCAGAATCACTGAAGCTTCTATTCTGTACCCCTCTTGTTTGGGACTCCACCCACTCCCAGATGTCACAGATACGGTAGTCATCCACACTTTGTCCTCTGCTCCCTGGACTAGCATGACCACAGATTTCTGAGTGTTGGCCACTGTGTATGGTGCAATCTAGGCTGGCGTTGAACCAGAGATCTGTCTGCCTGTGTCTCCCAAGTACTAGGATTAAAAGCATGTTACATCACTGCATGGTTAAGAAACGATATTTTTGTTTTTGTTTTGGTTTGGTTTGGTTTCTTTAAGACAGAGTTTCTCTGTGTAACAGCTCTGGCTGTTCTGGAACTCCCTCTGTAGGCCAGGCTGGCCTCAAACTCACAGAGATCCTCCTGCCTCTGCCTTCCTAGTGCTGGGATTAAAGGCATGCGTCTCCACCACCAAGCAAAAGATGATATTTTTAAAGAGACTTACTTCTAAAGTGCTTGAGTTTGTAAGGATGAGGAACTTTTTAAGTTTGTAAAATGTTTTGTATTGTGATATCTTTATTAATGTGTGGTCTTGGGGATGAACGTGAAGGCAAGGTTGTGTCTTAACAGTGATGTGCTGTGTGACAAACTGACAAGGGGTCGGCTGTCCTGGCGAGTTTCATGCCAACTCAACACAAGCTAGAGTCATCAGAGAGGAAGGAGCCTCAACAGAGAAAATGCCTCCATAAAATGGGCATTTTCTTAATTAGTGATTGATGGGTGAGGGCCCAGCCCATTATGGGTGGCCCATCCCTGTCCTGGTGGTCCTGGATTCTATAAGAAAATAGGCTGAGCAAGCCATGGAGAGCAAGCCAGTAAGCAGCACTCTCTCATGGCCTTGTATCAGTTCCTGCCTCCAGGTTCCTTCTCTATTTGAGTTCCTGTCCTGACTTCCTTTGATGATAAACAGTGCTGTGGACGTGTAAGCTGAATAAACTCTCTCCTCCCATCTTGCTTTTGGTCATGGTGTCTCATCACAGCAATAAAAACCCTAACTAAGACAGATCCCTATAGATTTTTAAAACTATATTTATTGTTTTATACATTTTTTAAGTGAAGAAAACAAAACAAAAGATACACTGCAAAAACTAGGTCACCGTTGCAGAGCCAGGATTAAGAACAGGCTTCTTGGAAGTGGCAGCAGATGACCTGTCTCTACCTCCCCATGCTGCGGGATACAAGGCATGTGCCACTGTGCTAAGAATTGCTGCTATTGCTATTTTAAAGAGCTAATAGCTTTAGCATGAAGAAATACCTTACAATGCAATATACATTGAGGTAAGGAAATATATCAGGGCTTCTTTTTCTTATTTTTCCTCTGTCTATAGATTTTACTTGTATATTCATGCACACACACACACACACACACACACACACACACACACACACACTTGTACGTTCTTGTTTCCATTCTGTTTTTGTAATAAAACATTATGACTGAAGCAACTTAGGGGAAAAAAGGTTTATGTCATCTACTACTCCCAGGTCACAGCCTATCGTCAACAGAAGTCAAGGCAGGAACCCAAAACAGGAACCTGAAGCAGAACCATGGTGGAACACAACTTCCTGGTTAATTCTCTGGCTTCTCACAGGCTGACGCTCAGCTAGCGTCCTTATACAGCCCAGCAAATGATGTTGCCCACAGTGGGCTGGGCCATCCTAATCATTAACAATCAACATGATCTCCCATGGATATGCTCATGTGCCAATCTCGTCCAGACAGTTCCTCAATCGCAGCTGTGTCTGACAACGCTAACTAGGACAGTATGTCTATATACTGCTCTTGCAATTATAGCTTTACATTTTTTCTATGCCTAAGAGATCCATGAAACAAAAATGCCTCTGATCTGCAAGCCCCTTGCCCAAGGACAAGCAGTTCCCGAAATGCTGGAGGCTGTTGTTTATGGCAGACGACAACCCACCTTTTCACTCCCTAAACAAGTTGGTTTGACCCATCTGCTCCAGATGGGCTTTGATCCCATGTGGGCAGAACATGCATAGGCAGGAAAGATGTCAGGATATATGCTTGCCCTTGATTGGACCTGATGGGAAATGCAATGAATTATGGGTTTTCCTGCTTATGCCCTTGCCATACTTGATCCTGGGACATTTTCCAGGAACCTAGGTATGGATCTGGCCAGAGCCCATCCACCTGACCAGTATTTAATTAAAGCTTGCTTCAAACTTGGCTCTAAACTGTCTTATTGTTGACCGCTGGGATTAACAGACAAGCAGCCACATGGCAAGGAAGGGAGATTTAGAGAAAAACTAAGTTCAAAGTGTGGAGGAAGACTGAAGCCCTGGGGAAAGCATGCTTAGAAAAGGACAGAGAGGAGCAAAGGGGAGGTTGCCCTCTTCCGACTGATTTAGAAGAGTAGGCAGATTTACAAAGCTACCTGGCTTCAGCCCAGGAAGTAACTGTGCTAGAGGCAGGGATTCAGAGACGAAAAGTTCAGTATCTCTTTAAAGTATGAATTATTCCACCTATCTCTTTCATATGTTTTAAGATGAGCCCATGTTCCTAAGGGTGGTCCCTTTATAGAGTGGTTGGTTGACCATGGCCACCTGGAATGCTGGATCTCCACCCAGGCCAGGGATTCTGTTTTCTTGACCATGAATTTTTCCTTAGTGGACCTTTATGGCTACTCTAACACACAACCCCCTCTGGAAAAAGAGCCCTAAAATCATTCAGGAAGAAGTCAGGAATCAGAACCCTACACATTATTGGCCTTTGACTGCTGGCAAGGATGAAGCTGCCAATCAAAATGAAGTCTCTTTCATGCAAACCACAATACCTTCAACTCATTAATGAATCATTTAATTTTAGCAGCCTAAAATGCAGCATGCAAACATTTCTTTCTTGAACTAAGGCCAACGCACCATGTTTACTCTCTGCCTCAGCTCTGATAGCAAGCCCCTTTGTGGGATAGCGAGATTCTGTGCAGGGTTTTGCCTACAACTCATGGTTTTATTCTAAGCAACAGAGTTTATCAATAATTCAGGAAGCAAGTCAGACCTTCTTTCAATCAGCAGCGTTACTGTCATTTGGCTGTGGAAACATTCTGCATATGCCATCCCTGAAGTCACTTGATGAGCTGTCTGTAAATTAGAGCGTTGATTAAATTAAGCTGAAGCCTGGAGACCTGAAAGGGGCATCTTCTAGACTTTAGCTCCCATCCAGCTGCAGCAGTGAGCAACAAGAACCCTGTCTTTCCTGTACAGTTGTCCCATGTCACATGGTTGAATGGCTGCTGCTTGGAAGCTGATGTGGGGTGCCTGTCTCCCTGAACAGATGACTTTTGGGTGTTCTGTTTTTTGTTTTTGTTTTTTTTTTCGAGGCAGGGTTTCTCTTGTGGCTTTGGAGCCTGTCCTGGAACTAGCTCTGTAGACCAGGCTGGTCTCGAACTCACAGAGATCCGCCTGCCTCTGCCTCCCAAGTGCTAGGATTAAAGGCGTGCGCCACCATCGCCTGGCTGGTTTTTTTTTTATTTTTTATTTTTTGAGACAGAGTTTCTCTGTGTAGCCCTGGCTGTCCTGGAACTTGATCTGTACACCAGGATGGCCTCAAACTCAGAGATCCACCGGCCTCTGCCTCCCAAGTGCTGGGATTAAAGGCTTGTGCCACCACTACCCAGCTACTTTTAGTTATTCTTAAGACAAAGTAGTACACAGCTGACATTCAGCAAAGAGATAGCTAGGATGAGTCTCAGTTGGTCCAGTGTTGGCATATAGCTCAGAGTCCTCTCTGCCCTGGCTTCTTACACTATATAAAGTGTATAAAGTGGTGGCATACAAGCCTGTCAGCCCTGCACTCAGGAGGTAGATTTAGAGGGAACAGGAAAGGTTAACTTCTGCTAGAAAATGAGTCTCAGGCCCTCCTGGATGATGTGAGTCCCTGCCTTAAAAAGAAATTAATTAAAATTAAGTTTAATAAAATAAAGATACTCAGTATCAAAATTTTGTTCAACATAACCTTCTTGTTGGCTGAAACCCAAAGTGGTTTATTTTGTCAAATGAGTAAAGTTAGAGAGTGGGCGTCT
>NC_022018.1:54013142-54017825 GCF_000317375.1 Microtus ochrogaster
GAGAGAGAGAATATTTCTCTGGTTTCCCTTCCTCTTATGAGGTCAGTTGGATTCAATCCCCAGGCTCCACCTGATGACCTCCTGTATTACCTCACAAGGTTCCTCCTGCAAACCCATGGTGGGATTGCTTCCATCCTCATAACTTCATATAACGGGAAAGAGATTTTAATATACAGAGCCCTGGAGTCATGCAGACCCACGCCCAAACACAAAGCTCATACCTCAAATGGATTATTTTAAAAACAATGCAGATGCCCCCGCCAGGTGCTTCCACCGTAACTTACAAGATCATGGGCAGTTCTGTTAAGAAGATGCTTTTTGTCCTTAAGCACTTGCATCCGACAAGCCACCTCCATTTTACCAAGCAGCAATTCTGGTCCTTTGCATGTCCCAGCATGGGCAGCATGAGAAGATTTGCTCGTGTGCATGAGATTGTTCGGTGAGCTGAAATGCCTGGCCTGACTCTTCCCTGGGCTCCAAGAACCAAAGGTGTCTGTTTGGGCAAACAGTGAGTAATGCTGGCCAAGAAGCTGTTTCTAATAACCGGAGCTCTTTGGTCTGTTCTGGATTAATCTTCTCTGAATTATTAAGCAGAAGCACCAGTCTAAAACCTCATTTATCATGAGTAGGCAGAATAATAAAACACAAACCACATCACAATAATAACATTTTCTTTATCTTGATTGCTGTGTCTATAATAACAGGGAACAGCTGCTGCTCCGAGGCTTCCAAGGGCACAGCCCCGTGTTCTTCCTTTCCAGAGCGGCCTGAGCAGAGTGGCCCCTGCACAGGAAGGCTGTGAGAAGCGGCAAGAAGCCCCACTCTGCCGAGGTTAGGGACCGCGAGAAAGTTTCATCTGTGCTCACAGCCACATCCATGCGGTGAGACTCAAGAAGCGAACCAGTCGGGAATGCAAAGAGATTCAGAAATGTGATATAAAGAAGATATACACATTGGTACCCAGCTTAACAGAGCCATGGGAAGCCGGAAGGAATGAGGATGAAGATGTGCTAAGCAAGCTCCGAATTTCGGCTCCGTAGGCACTGGTTACCCACTGCAAAGTCTGCAGGTCACCAGTGTGAGTGGTAACTAACAGCTGACTGTCAAACCTGAAGTTACAAAACCACCGCCCACAGAATCAGAGAGATATCAGGTCAGCCCCTGTCATAGTACGTGCTGTCAGGGAAGCATGGGGCTGAGAGGACACGGTGCTGCACTCATTATCTGTGCACATGTCATGTCGTGGTCAAATCATGGTCAACCAGTTCTCCTGCCCCTGAGAGGACAGGTCACAGCAAGATCTGAGCTGAGCGTAACTTTCATGACGATGCATGAGTTCTTTTTTAAAAAAGAAAAGAAAAAACAGGGTCTTGAGTGTGTGGCTCCATTGGTAGGGTACTTGCCCAACATTCCATGAAGCTCTTGGCTTGATCTCTAACACTTGAAAATGGATGTGGAGGCACGCATGCACACATAACCCTTGCACTTGAGAAGTGGAGACAGAATGATCACGAGTTCAAAGTCACCCTCAGCTACATAGCAAGGTGAAGATCAGCTTAGGTTACCGGGAACCTCCTTGGAGCTGGGGAGGGAAGACAGGGCTGCGAGGTGACTCACAGGGTAGGAGCACATAGTGATCTTCCAGAGGACCCAGGTTTGCACACAAGCAGCACTCACAGCTGTCTGTCACTCCAGTCCATTGGGTCCAACCCCTTTTCTGCCAGCCTCCATGGGCACTGCTCTCTTCCATGCACACACTCACATATAGACATACACATATACTCATAATTAAAACATTTTAAAGTCATTTTTTTAGAAAATAACAAAAAAGAAGGCCAGGCATAGTGGCACATGTATTTAATCCCAGCACTCAGAAGGCAGAGGCAGTCCCTATAAGTTTGAGGCCAGCCTGATCTACATACTGAGTCTGTGTCTCAAACGAGACCAAAATGACAACAGTTTCTGGCTAAGATGTTTGAAAATCGGAACTCCTTATCTATTGCTAGGGGAGTGTAAAGTAGTACAGCCACTATAAAAAATCAAAGTGGAGGTTCCTCGGAGAATTAAAAGGAGAGCTATGACACCATCTAACCATATACCACTCCTGAATACAAACTTGGGAGAATCAAAGCTGACAAACCTGTGGAGGTTTGAATAACACTCCGATAGGCTCATATATTTGAATGCTTAGAGGGTGTGGCATTAAGGGATGTGGCCTTTTTGGGGTAGGTGTGGCCTTGCCACAAGAAGGTGTCAGGGGGGGTGGGCTTTGAATTTCAAAAGCACAAGCCTGTCCCAGGCACTCTCTCTTCCTGCTGCCTGTGAATCCAGGTGTAGACTCTCAGATTCTTCCCCAGCACCATGTCTGCCTGCGTGCCACCATGCTTCCCGCCATGCTGATGATGGACTAAACCTCTGAAACTGTAAGCCAGCCCCCATTAAATGCTTTTCTTTATAGAGTTGCCATGGTCACGGTGTCTCTTCACTGACGTAGAACAGTGCCTAAGAAGCTGCTTGCACATTCCTGATTATGGCTGCTTTAGTCACAATAGCCAGAGAATCGGACAAACCTAGAGTACAGTAGCAGACGACTGGTTAAAGAAATTGTGACGTATATACACAATGGAGTTTGCTTAGTGGAAAAGAAGGAATTATGTCATTTGCAGGGACATGACTGGAACTGAAGACCATCATGTTAACTGAAACAAGTCAGACTCAGAAAGACAAATACCACGCATTTTCTCCTATATGTGGAAACCAAAAAGAAGACAGCATTCTATGCACATTGCCCTGGAGTGATGAGGCCAGCAGGCCTGCTTTTCATCCTGCCCGGCTCCCGCATGGCTAGATTTACACCCAAAATAACAACACACAAATTGTATTCATTTAAACACTGCCTGGTCCATTAGCTCTAGCCTCTTACTGACTAACTCTCACATCTTGCTTTAACCCATATCTAGTAATCTGTGTATCACCACAGGGTCGTGGCTTACCAGAAAGATTCTAACCTATGTCCATCTTGGGCCAGAGCTTCATGGCATCTGCCTGACTCTGCTTTCTTCCTCCCAGAATTCTGTTCTGTCTACTCCACCTGCCTAACGGCTGGACTATCAAAAGGCCAAGGCAGTTTCTTTATTAACCAATGAAAGTAACACATAGACAGATGACCCTTCTATACCATCTCCCTTCAGTAACCCGTTGTTCTTAGGACATAGCAGAGTCAGACACAGCCTTCCTAGGGAGAATAGCAGGGAGAGGAAGGCACAGAGATCAGTGTGTGTACAAGGGCTGTGATGGAAGAGATTAGTTGTCAACTTGACTGAACGTAGAATCACTGGGAGACAGCCCCTGAGCACGCCTGTAGGCAGCTGTGTTGATTACATTAAGATAGAAAGGCCTGCCCACTGTGGGTGGCACCATTTCCTAGCTTGGATCTTGGACCCTGTAAGTGGTGTTAGAAACCTTAGCCCCGGCATGCATTCCTCACTCTCGGTTCTGAGACTGTAGGTGCCACATGAGCAAACACTTCAAGCTCATGCTGCCTTGCTTTTGTCAGAGAACCTTATCACACCCATAAGAAGAGCAACTAAAGCAGAGACACTTGGCAGACAGATGGTACCACCCAGAGTAGGTAGGTCTTCCAGCCTCCATTAATATAATGAACCCTCAAGGGCTGGCTGACTCTACAGATTTGAGCATTCTCAATCATACTGAGAAGTAATGCTTTGTCAGATAGCTGGTCGACCCTTAGCCTAGTCAAGTAGACACAAAAAAATTAGCCAACACACTGGCCAAATGATAAAATCTGAAAAGGAAGAAAGAAGACACACACACACAGAGAAAGACAGACAGACAGACAGACAGGCAGACAGACAAAGAAAGAATCCACTGGACTTCCTGCTGTTACCAGTAAATGGAAGACATGCTTCTCACTGCACACTTGCTCACAAAATGTGTTGATTATGTACACCTTTGCACTGGAATTAGTTGATGAAAGTGGGCTAGCGTAGCAGGTGTGGGAAGGCTTCACATAGAACATGTATACATGTGTTTCAGAAGAGTTCTACATTCATAAGCTTTAGTATGGAAATCTACACACAGACTGTTGACCAATTGGTCATTGTAGGAAGACCAGGTGGTGAAGGGCAGGCTAGCATTTATACCTCTATGTGGTATTTCTTCCCTATTCCATGACCTTACAAATATCACGGAAACCTCTTTGTCTACTTGAGTAAAGTTTGAGTATAATGCTGCCTTTAGTGTGTGTCAACCATCTGAAATCACCTACTGCTGAAAAAAAATAGGGAACCCTAGCAACGGAACGGATTTGTGAGTGTGAGCTGGACCATGGAGGAGGTATGCTAGGTTTGTGCAAAACCTGCCAAATACTCACTATGCACAGTCAGATAAGTCACTGATAGGGCTGAGCAGTATACTGCCAGTTCCTCGCTTGAAATCCTCAGACTATATTTGGAGGCAGAGTCTTTACACAAGTGATTCAGTTGAAATGAGGTCACTAGGGTGGGCTCTAATCCAACATCACTGGTATAATTACAAGAATAGGGATCATAAGCCGGGCTACGGTGGCGCACGCCTTTAATCCCAGCGCTCGGGAGGCAGAGGCAGGCGGATCTCTGTGAGTTCGAGACCAGCCTGGTCTACAGAGCTAGTTCCAGGACAGGC
>NC_022018.1:54018034-54033286 GCF_000317375.1 Microtus ochrogaster
AGAGGGGGGAAGTCATATGGGGACACAAGGAGAAGATGCCCTGCTCACAATTCAACTTGAACTGGAATTTCCCGCCTCCAAACTATAAGAAACTAGAAATCTGTTGTTTAAGATGCCCAGGCTGTGGCTTTTCCTTAAGCAGAAAACAACGCCAGACAGACACATCCTGCTGTCTCTGGCATGTCTCCATTCTTCAGTTTTTTAGTTTTTGTGGGTTTTTTGGTTTTTTTTTTCCCCAAGACAGGATTTCTCAGTGTAACTGCCCTGGCTGTCCTGGACTCACTCTGTAGATCAGATTGGCTTCGAACTCAGAGATCCGCCTGTCTCTGCCTCCTGAGTGCAGAGATTAAAGGTGTGCACTGCCACTGTCCAGCTCCATTTTCTTTTTTAAATCGTGTGTGTGTGTGTGTGTGTGTGTGTGTGTGTGTGCCACAGTGAGTGTGTGAAGTGCGAAGGTCAGAGGACCGCCTCTAGTGCCTGTCCCCAACTTCTACCCTTGTTTGAGGCCAGATCTCTTGGGGCTCCTGGAGATTCTCTGTGTTTCACCTCCCATGTCGTATAGGAATGCTGGAATTAGAGGCACTCATGCTACAGGATGGGTTTTGTTGGGTTCCGAGGATTCAAACGCAGACCCTCACACTTGCTCACTAAACCACTTCTTAGCCCTAATACAATTGACTATAATAGGATAGTTAAAGGCAAAGATTAACTACTTCGTGTATCTTTAACTATTTGTTCAGTATTTCAACTTTTATTTTTCTTTTACTGTCTGAGTGTTTGCTTGCATGGTATTTATGTGTGCCATGTGTGTACAGAGCCCTCAAAAGCCATAAGAATGTATTGGCTCTCCTGGAACTAGAGTTAGAGATGCTTCTAAGAGCCATGTGGGTGCTAGGAACTGAACCCCGGGTTCTGTGCAAGAGCAGCAGCTAGTGTTGCTAACCACTGAGCAATCTCTCCAGTCCTAACATTTCAACTTTTGAAATGAGATCACTAGGATGGCCTCTAATCTGGTATTACTGGTTTTCTTACACTTCCCACAATTCTTTGCTTTTTACACTCAGGATTATCAGGTTCAATGAAGAACATCAGAGAGATTCATGGTTTACAAATGAAGAAAACCAAGGCACAGACTGAGTAAGTAAGTTGACCAGCATCTCATGGGACATGGTCTCCTGAGCCATTTCCTAACCTGTGTGAACATCTGGAACCATGAAGGGTGACGAGGTGGAAGGAAGGGAGAAGACAGGGTTGTTAGATCCAGCAGCCTGGTGCACAGGTGCTTGTGAGCGACGTGCCTTACATTAGTGTCCCATGAGTGCCCCGTGAGTGTAATTCTGGGGGAGAGGAGGTTGTGGAAGATGATTTTAACATGGCCTCCTGGGTCTCTGACTGATTCATTTCAGGAATAACAACTGGAAAGAATACCACAAATCTTCACAAACTAGACATTCTCTGAATTTCACTGTGTATGTCTCTTCCTGATTCAGATCTTCGTCTTTCTTTAGTAGAAATGGAATTTTAGTGAGATTTGTTTGAGTAAGTCACATGCTTCAATGGCAGACTATTTACAGCAAATAAATAAGTAAAATGACTTTAAAATAATGTTAGCAAACCAGCAGTGGTTGGCTTGACGCCATCTCGTCTTCTCAGGGACGTGCAGAGCGGCTGAGGACTGTGTGTGTGTGGGGGGGAGACAGATTGCTGCCCATGAGGTCTACTAGAAACTAACAGGCAGGCAGATGCTCCTCGCGATTCTGTTATCACTGAGGATTCAACATGCAGGGGCTGCTCTCCTTCTAGAAGAATGTGTAGCAACAAACTCACATAGTTTCCATCACATCTTAATAAGGATTAATTTGTAAAGGTTATCCAAGGCATTAGGGAGGTGCGAGAGAATGACCTAGGACTGGGGATGCATCTCAGCTAGCAGACGACTTCCCTAATGTTCATTAGGTCCTCAGTTATCTCGCTTGCATAAAGGCAGATGTAGTGGCACCTGCCTGGGCTACTACAGGAAGTAGAGTCGGGAGGACCAGAAATTTAAGGTCAGAAGCTAGAGAAATGGCTCAGGGGTCGACTTCTGGCTGAATATCCAAGTTGGGTTCCTAGCACTGGTTTAGGTACCTTAGAACTACCTGTGACCTCAGCTCTAGAGGGCCTGATTACCTCCAAGGGACAAACAAACACATACACAGGCACATACATATAAATAACACAAAAATTTTAAGACTTAAGACAAGGCTCAAGGTCATCCTTGGTTAGCTGGTGATTTGGAGGTCAGCCTGGGCTACATGAGGCTCTGTTTCAATAAAACAAACAAAACCACACAAGATAGATGGAGACAACAAAAGCAGATGGTGGCTTCCGAATCCTACAGATACAGGGAAGGCTGCTGGGATGGTGCTGGGTGAGTCGTCAGGTTAGCAAGTTTTCTGCTCAGAGACCAGCTGGAGCCGGTTTAATTCAGAGACTCTCCCCAGAATGTAATAGGTCATTTATTACTTTCCCTAAGGTGACTCGAACAACCATGAAAGGATTTTTACTCCTCAAGGGGTCTCCTATTCTTTGGCCTTCTATTCTATGAGGGACTATCTAGTACACCGTAGAATTGAACAAAGAGTTAAATAAAGAATCTAAAATTGAATAAATATCCTAATGACAGATGCCAATCTGACATAGTTTCCCAGTGTATAGCTGATGTAATGGATCCAGGCTCAGCTCCCAGTACCATATCAGGAGGCTCACATGCACTGGTAACTCCAAAACAAGGGGATGAACTCCTTGGGTACTGCAGGATTGTATGCATACACATGCATAAACACACACACTAATAAAAATACATCTTTAAGCTGGGCGGTGGTGGCGCACACCTTTAATCCCAGCTCTCGGAAGGCAGAGGCAGGCAGATCTCTGTGAGTTCGAGGCCAACCTGGTCTACAAGAGCTAGTTCCAGAACAGGCTCCAAAGCTACAGAGGAACCCTGTCTTGAAAAAACAAAAAAGAAAAAAAAGGAAATCACCTGGTAGATTGACCTTGGAGAGGAATCATGGGCCACCCTGGTATGAGACAACTTGACAAAATTGCTAAGCATAGCAGCTCTAGCTGTTCCTGGCATTGTCTTCTGTCTAGCTATAGTTTGATACTTTTGTTTTGTTCTTTCTTCATTCTTTTTCTTCTTTGTACCGTGAGGAAGGATGCTCAGGACCTAATGTCTGGCTAAGCAAGCGCTCTCTTACCTAGTGTACTCTGGGCTGGGTTATTGCTTTTACCAGCTGTTATATGCTACTTTGCTTCCTTGTGGAACAGTCTGGCCCGAGGTTAATTCACTTCCAAACTCGATGAACAGAAAGAATGGCGCTTTCCTTAGTTCTGCCCCACTGCACGCTGCCAAGAGTAAGATGCTTTGTCCTCCGGAAGAGAGTGAGTCTTCTGTGCATTTCACAAGATTTAGTCCCACCTTGCTTGTTCATGGCCAATGAAGTGGAGAACAGAGATAATTACCTTGCTTTCTCTAAAAACAAACTAATTTATAGTCTCAAAAGACTCGCTGCTTTCGCCTGCATTATACAAATAATGGTCTCGATTTTCTTCTGTAGTGAGGGAGAGGGTATCTTAGATACCACATGAGGCATATAAACACAAAAACATCTACAAATCAAAGAAGCCAAATGTAATTTGTGGTATTTAGTTCTCTTTGTACATGGCTAGGAATAGCTTCATCACCATCCCCCAAACTTCATAAATCAGGCATGGCCTGTGTGTTAATGTTGAGGCATCTGGAGAATGCTGACATTCTTTCATGGGTAGATACATTTTAAGACCTTTACAGTTGTTCCTTGGTATCCATGGAAACAGTTCCAAGACACACGAGGAAATTTAAATCCTTAGATGCTCACA
This sequence comes from Microtus ochrogaster, assembly GCF_000317375.1. NCBI lineage: Eukaryota > Metazoa > Chordata > Mammalia > Rodentia > Cricetidae > Microtus > Microtus ochrogaster. Next base: position 54,021,935 of record NC_022018.1, read on the forward strand.
TCCGTATATAAACAGCACAGGATTTACATATCACTACATCAGTTATTTCTAGACTTCCTATAGAAGTTGTTCAATGAAGACGCTGTAAAAATTGAAAGGCATGCATCAGGGGTTTTTTTTTCGTTGTATTGTAAGACAAAATATGACCAAAGCAATTTCAAGAAAGAAGGATTTGCCAGGCAGTGGTGGAGCTTGCTTTTATTCCCAGCACTCAGGAGGCAGAGGCAGACAGATCTCTGTGAGTTCGAGGCCAGCCTGGTCTACAAAGTGAGTTCCAGGACAGCCAGGGCTACCCAGAGAAACCCTGTCTTGAAGAAAATAAGGAAGAGTTTATTCTGGCTCACAATTTGAAGGCCAGTCCATCATGGTAGGGAAGGTGTGTGTTGTAGCACATGGGTCTTAGAGCGAAACAACTACCATCTTTATTACTTCAGCTGGGCCCACTGGTAAGAGTCCATCACAATATGGCTTGTTGACTGTTGGCATGCCATCATTGAAGGGTAGGGAAGGTCATCGGACCTTCTCCTGAGACTCTAGCCACTCCCCGCAGCTGTTTGTATGCACTTCTACCCTAAGTGTTCATAACCACTGGCCTCAGGCAGTACATAATAGAGGCCGAAGGAACTTGAGATGGGCACCATCTATGTGCTGTTGGTGAAGACTTTCCACTGTAGCTGCACTGGGGCTTCTCATGCTCCTGTCAGTGAGCTCCTCTAACCCATGCTCTCTCCGTGAGCCCAATAAGCTTCCTGGTTCAAGGGAGAACTTTAGTTTGTCTTTGGGACCGTAAAGATGGAGCTGAAATAGTTTATGTCCCCCCGAAGATGGATTCTCCTAACAATACAGCAGCAGAAGCATGAGATGGCTATATGGTATCTACAGTCAGAAAGCAAACACACACACACACACACACACACACACACACACACACACACACACGGGGTGGGGGGAGAGACTGTTATCAACTCTTTTTCTCCTTTTAATTCATTCCCGGACGTCAGCCCATGGGACGGTATTGCCCATATTCAGTGTACACTTTCCCACCTCAACTAACCCAACCTACAAACTTCCTAACAAATGTGCCCAGAGGTTCATATTCTTGGTGATTCTAGATCTTGTCAAGTTGACAGTCAACATTTACCGTCACCGGGAAAAATGACAAGCAGTCTACGTGCTAAGAGCAGATGCAACTTATTTTCAAAACCATTCTGGCCCATGGCTGCTTGAATCTTCAGCTGTCGACTTCTCTTACATGGAGAACCAACTCTGCTGTCAGATCATAAGGTGGCTTGGAGTTCAGCAATTCGGGGGAGAGGATAAGTCAATGTCTACTTGATGTCAGCATTATTCCTGTTACTTTTAGGGTCAAAGCTTAGACACTGTCAACAGCTGGGCTTGGCTATTGGTCCTCAGCAAGCCTATGAAATAAACAGATAACAGCAAAAAGCAGAAAGAGGAGATTGATTCAGTGTGGCCACATCGAGATGAGGACCAAAGATGCAGTGATTACTCAAGTCCATCTTTAGAGTTCTGCTTTGAGGTTTACCTTTAGGAAGAGGGCATCTTTTGTACATCAACAGCGAAAGGTATATACAATTATAGAGTCTTGGTCAAGGTGTGGTCCTGCCCATCATTAGTGTCTCCAGTCTGTTCTGCAAGGTGATCTGACAAGTTGCCAGCACTGTGTAAAATCTCTTTCCAGGAGAGAAGATGACTGGTACCAGATTTTGGCTTGTCCCTTCTCAGCACGTGATTCCTGGAAAATTCTAATTTCCTGGCATTCATTGTCTTCATCGTTGGACAGCCAAAGGGAGGAGTACAGAGATCTCTCCAGAATGTCTTCACTCTCAGACGGTAGTGGTCCTAAGTCCTGGGGGGCTTAAGCATGCTCATGACTGGGAAAGGGTAAAGCAGTTACCATGTAAACTGGGTGTTAAGGAAACCTGGGGCTCTTTTCTGCTCAGCTCTTTGGCCTGACCATGGCCCATAGAGATTAGCATCCTGAGCCGGTCAGCGAAGAATGCTGTTTGTATGACACCTGTGGAGATGGAGACAAATCCCTTTTCTGAGCTCACCGTCAGCTTCTGTTGCAGCAGTTTTGCAGAACCCATCTTGTTGCCCTCTCCCCGCCCAGTACTCATCCCCTCTGTCAGCTCATGGCTCTACTTGTTCTCCCATCCAGAAACACAATCTGCTTCTCTCCCACCGAACTCGACTTCCACATCTTTTCTGGGTTCCCTTTCTTCCTATCTATACACAGCCACCTCTTCTCCTCTTAATGCACCCTTGCCTTCCAGTTCTCGTCTCATTCTTTCCCTGGGTCAACCAGCACCCTTGTGCAAAGGAAAAAGAAGTTGAAACCAAACCTCAGAGATGAGTGGGAGAATCATTAGCTCAGCGGTGACTTTTGATCATTTCGATCTTGTAACAGGATGAGGGACGGTGATCTGGAATGTTCCTCAGCCCTACTGGTATAGTTGCATCTGGAAACACTGATGGTCAGCCTTCTTCATGGGATGGAGAGACCTAACAGAAATTCATGGCTGGCTGGGCAGCGCTTCATACTGAAGGGATCAAAAAGAATTGAGAAACCAAAGCACTGGACAGTTGGGCCTGATGCCCACCCAGGAATTTCTAAGGCACTTCCCACACTTCTGCAGACATACATTTCTTTTCTTTTGACCTCTTAGACTCCTAGAACTTACAGAAGGGCAGTACTGCACCTGGTAAGAGCTATTTCTTAAGGTTGGAAGCCAATATCCAATGGCAATTAGGCCTGTATTTACCTGTAAATCTGTGTGTATGTGGGGGCAAGGTGGGTGTATATGGAGAGCAAAGGTTGATGTCTCGGGTTTCCTTCGTCACCTCTTAAGATAGAGTTTCCCCTATTGGCTAGCCTGACTGGCCAGGATGCTCCACGATCTACCTGACTCTGTTCTCAAAATGTGACTTGCAGACACATGCCATCATGCATGCATTTTTACATGGGTGCTGAGGGCCCAAATTTAGGCCTCCATGCTTGTCCAGCAAACACTACCCAACTGAGCAGTTTCCCAGCTCAGTTTTTAAATTGTACTTTATTTTTATTTTTTAAAGATTTACTTTGATCATTTTTTTACTTTGATCATTTTTTTATTTATGTGTATATGTATGTTATCTCTGTAGGGGTATGCATATGTGAGTGCAGAATCCTAAGAAGCCAGAATCCAGAGGCCTGGGAGTCTCTGGGACTGGTATTCTAATATAGGTAGTGTTGAGCCTCCATGTGGGTGCTGGGAATTGAACTTGGGTCCTTTGGAAGAGCAGCAAGTGTTCTTAACCACTGAGGTATCTCTCCAGCCTTTCAATTTTATTTCTTCCTAAGCCTCCAGATAAGCCCACTTCAGTGACATCCAATGCCTCAATTGCTTCTCTCCAGAAAGGTAGTAAGTAGCCGTCATTTATTGAGGTAAACACTGAGAAACGTGTTGCTAGGCAATGAGGTTATTGTGAGATTTCAGAGGGTGCATATATCTACACAAACTATGGTGGCCAGGATGTCACAAGGCTATCACTTAGGAGATTGTCACCAAACATGAGGCCCACTGCCCACACAAACACCACGCCGTGGCTCGATTGTCAATCTGACTGTCCTGTTCTCTACTTCAGGCTTTTTTTCCACTTACAGCACAGCCTTCCATTTCCTGGTGACAGCTGCAGAACTGAGTTCACCTTGGTAGGCTTGTAATCATCCTAGCAGGAGAGGGGACATTCTAAATGCACTGGTGGCCCTTCCTTAGGCTGTCAGACTATTGGAACAAAGGATCTCATGCCGGGGGAAGGCAAAGGCTCAAGCTCCTGCCATCCAGAGGAGGCATTTGCTTCCTATAAGATATTTTATACAGTTTGACAACTTGTCAGAACTCCATCGTCGAAGAGACTAGAGTCAAGACAGTTATGACGGATGGGACCACACCTTGACCAGGACTGCTCAGCTACCCAGCCCCTTGTCCTTTATTTCACCCTAGACCTCACGTCAGGACTCTCAAACTGGACTGGAGGAAGTGGGGGTTTCCACTGGATCCCTTTATTTCTTCCTCCTCCCACTGTGAGCACATAGAAGATATCTCCCTTCCCTGCCTTTTACTGTCTCTTGTCTCTTTAAATGTCCCGTTGAGGAACTGGATTACCCTGTCTGGCTGTGGCTGCCAGGGCCTGGGCTTTGACCCTAATGCTCTTTCCACACACCCTTCTTCTTGCTAGTTCTCTCCTGGCTGTGACTACTGTTAGCATCTTGATCTTTCTTCTACAAGTGACTTTAAAATTCTTCAAAACCAAAAACCGATTCCCTTTGCTAGGCTTCTGCTACAAGACCTCCAGGTAAGAGTTTCTCTTGAGTCTTGGAAACATGGTCTTCTATTTCCATTCCATTATGATGAGAAACTCTCTGACCAAAAGCTACATAGAGGAGGAAAGGGTTTAGTTGACTTACACTTCCAGGTTGTACCTATCATCAAGGGACGTCAGGGCAGGAACTCAAGTAGGAACTTAGAGGCAGAAATCATGGAGGAACACATGCTTTCTGGTTTGCTCTCTGGCTTGTTCAGGCTCATGATGAACTAGCTTCCTTATACAGCTTAGGCCCATCTGCCTAGGAATTAGTTATACCCACAGTGGGTCTGGTCCTTACAGACCAATCTGCTAAAGACAATTATTCAATTGAGACTCATTTTGCAGGTGATAACGGGTTGTACTGACCAGTTAATGTTAAGTAGGACACGTGGCTTATCAAAGTCCAGGTCTCCTCTACTTGCTGGGTGAAACCAGCACTCATAGTCACGGCTTTGGGCTCCTGCAGTGAGGGGGGCGCTTCACTCTGCAGAACGCTGACTCAGATATATAGTCTAGAGAAGGCGCAAAAAGTACACCCAGAAGGCATCCAATTTACTGACAAAGCTGAGGAGAAAGTGACCAATTTTTGCCTGTTCATACCAAACCATGGAAAGAGTTTCAAGTCTCAGATCTGACTTTCAGTGTCCCGAAGCAGTCCACCCACAGGGGGTCAACAGTGGCCCAACTGTCTCTTTAGTCCATCTATCCCCAAGCATTGCCCTCCCTGACCCCTTAAAAGGACACACCCCACTCCCAACTACCCCCCTCTTTTAGGTACAAGGCAGCTTTCTAGCCCTGGCATTTCTGTTCTTGTCTCCGAGTTTCCTGTCCCTGGAAACCTGACAAAGCTGGAGAATGGAAGGTGTTTATTCACTTCCGGGTTACTGGTCTTGGGGTGTCTTCCTCTTTGGTTCACCCAAATCTATTGTTCCATGTTTTTGTCAACAACTTCCTTTCCAGCCTCTTGCTCTCTTCCTTCCTTTCTTCTTTCTTTACACTCTTATTACATTTATGTATTCACAGTGTGTATGTATGTGGGTATGTGCCCAGAAACATGCAATGATGCGTGTGTGGGGGTGACAGGACAGCTTGTTTGCAGGAGCTGGTGGGTCCTTCCACCATGTAAGTCCCAGGGTTCAAGTTATCAGGACTGGCAACTGATGCCCTTATCCCATACACTCTTTCAAAGCCGCGTTTTTCTTCCTGTGTGGGTAAAGTAGCATTGGATGTGCTGGGGACACTTGGCGAAGTGGATGGAGGTGGGTTCTGCTTCCCACCAGCAGCCCTGGGGGTCTCTCAGGGGCTGCTCCGTCACCACTCACAGTCACCTGCACTTCCTCATCTATCCCCATCACTTCCTGAGTTCACCCTTTCCTTCTAGAATCCACACTAGCTCCCTCTGCAGGGCACAGACAAAGAGAAGGCCAGGTATGTCCCAAGTGGTTTTCTCATGACACCCTACTTTACTTTTCTAAGACTGCAATTCATAATCCAGAGTTACTCCATTCCTTTACTCTTACTGGTATTCTGGGGACCCAACAATCTCCCATCAATGGTAAATGTTCCTCATTTGAAATTTTCTGGCCCAAGTGGTTGATGGGATACAGCCCAGATCATGACTATATAACATCATTGACTTCTGTCCCTCCCTGCCGCTGGAACTGCCAGCAACTTCTATTTGTGAAGGTTTTCTGGTTTTCAGAATTGACTTTAATAGTTTCCAGGTTTGTTTTTTTTTTAAATCTAACAGTGTGTGTGTGTGTGTGTGTGTGTGTGTGTGTGTGTGTATTTGAAACAGGGGTCTGTAACTCAGTGTGACCTCAAACCCCCAATGTGGTCAATAATGACCAATTCTCCTGCGTCCACCTCCTGGAGCCAGGGTGTTGTGTGTGTATAAACACTCTATTACCTAAGCCACATTCCTAACCTCGAACGAGACTTTAAACGTTTTTTAAAAAGAGGAAAATGCCTGTATGGCAGAAAGGCCTCAACGGGTGAGGGCTCAGTTGTTCAGAAGGTAACGTGTGTAGGCAGCCACAGGAACTCACACAGAAGTGAGCTGCTTTTATTTCGGAATATTTCCTCCCTTTAAGCTAATAAACAAACCCATTATACAATAGAAAATTAGACACATCAACCACAGCTTCCTGCTGTTCTTAATTCAGACAGGTTCCTGTTGTGTCTGGTCTTGGATGTGCAATCTGCCTGTCTCTGCCTCCCAAGTGCTGGGATTATAGGGATATATCACTATATTTAGCTTTAAAGGCTATCTTATGACTTCTCAAGAAAAAGCCCCTTCGTCTTCTCCCTTCCTCCATAGATGCTTTTCCTTCTCTGGAGTGCCCCACTTGGCTCCTGCCCACCCACCTTGTCCAGATGCAGGGCTTGGATCCTGGACACGGCACTGCTGGCTGCTGGGAAAGCTTCTACAAGGGACCCTCTCAGAATCCTGGCGCAGTGGCCACCCTTTCTGCACAGACTCAGTTGCTTGCGGTATTGGTTGTCAATAGAAAATGCTAGAATTTTTTGTTTCTTGTTTGGGGGTCTAATGCACTGGATCTTTCTAAGTCACTGAGGGTAAGCTTTACCTACTGCTTGGATTCTAAACAATTCATTTAAAAAGTAAGTTTTCGGGGCTGGAGAGATGGCTTGGTAGTTAGGAACACACACTGCTCTTGCAGAAGTTTTGAGTTTGGTTTCCAGAACCCACAACTGCCTGTAACCCCAGCTCTGAGAAAACCGACACCTTTTTCTGGCCTGGAAAGGCACCTGCACACATGTGCATATACCTACACCCAGGTGCACACACACACATACAATTAAAAATAAATCAAAAAACACTTCTATTACACTACTATTGCTCTTTTCTTATTAGTTGCTGATCTCTCTGTGTGTAAGTTACAAACTAAGCCCACCACGGTTATGTGTAGGGCAGACCCAGGCTATGTAGTCGGTGGCTACCTACAGTTTCAGACATCCCCAGAGATCTGGGTGCAATTATAAAAGGCAACACCTCCTTATGACCAAGGCATGTGATAGGATGAACTCTAACCAATCCCATACAGGGAGCTACCAATGAAGACAGCGAACACATAGTGAGGAGGCCATGAGGAGGGTGTGCCTGCATTGCATGGGGGTAACTGCCCACCATCCCTTTGGGCATGCCTGGTTGCTGGATGGAGCCTTTGGAGAGCACCTTTGGGTATGTCTGGCTGCGGCTTCCTTTCGTGCTATCGGTCAATCTAAGACCTGCATTGTGGACATTCCTGAGACTTTTTGCTCTGAGGTGTATGTTCCTTATCTTTTGATAGTCAGGGCCGTGCATGGCTGTAAACCTCCTCCACTGTGCACATGTGAACATGCGTGTGCAGGCCAGAGGCCAGTGTCAGACGATTGTGTGTATGTGAACGTGTGTGTGTGCAGAGGCCAGCGTCAGACGATTGTGTGTATGTGAACATGCGTGTGCAGGCCAGAGGCCAGCGTCAGACGATTGTGTGTATGTGAACGTGTGTGTGTGCAGAGGCCAGCGTCAGGCGTGTTTCAGGTGCTGTCCACTTTCTTTTTGAGACAGCGTTCCTCAGTACAGCCTGTGGTCACCTCTTAGGCCAGGCTGGCTGGCCAGTGAGGTCTGGAGATCTTCCTGTCTTCACTCCACTGGTTTTGAGTTACAAGCTTGCACTGCCATATCTGGCTTTTCTTTTTTCTTTCCTGAGACAATCTTTCTACGTAGCCCTGGCTGTTCTGGAGGTTACCATGTAGACCAGGCTGGCCTTGAATTTACAGCAATTCACCTTCCTCTGCCTCCCAGGCCTAGGATTAAAGGCATATGTCACCATGGCTGACTTCACATCTGGCTTTTTATGTGGACTCCAGAGATTAAACTCAGGTCTTCATGCTTACATAGCAGCCCTTGACCAACTAAGCTACCTCTCCAGCCCCATTTTCTATCATCCTGGGGAACTCTGGACAGCAGGCAGGGACAGCAGGGATTTCTGTTACCAGAAGTGTTTGGCTTTATTGTGCTATCTCTTTGGCTCTTCACATGGCGATGTGGCTCCTTCTGTTTTCAAGGCATAACATTCTCGTCATCCCCTCAAAGATAATGTAGGGTCTTGAAATGCTAAGGCCAAGTGACACCAAGAGGAGAGTTAAAACTATGGGGGGAGGGTGGCATCCCCCATGATGGGTCACATCTTACAACGAATCCAGGAGACATCGCTGCCCACACCTTTTGGGGAATGAGCATGTTTTAATATTGACTTATATTTGTGTGTGTGTGTGTGTGTGTGTGTGTGTGTGTGTGTGTGTACATGTGTACATGTGTATGTGTGTGCTGGATCTCTGGAGTTGGAGTTACAGTGGTTGTGAGCAGCCCAATGTAGGTGTTGACAACCAAACTGGAGTCCTCTGGAAGAGCATTAAACAAGCGAGCTTAACTGCTGGGCCATCTTTCCAGCCACTATAGAACGTTTTCCCATCCAAGTCCTAACCAGGCCCAACCCTGCTTAGCTTTCTGGATAAGACTGGGCTGGTTCAGGGTAGCATAGTCATTGGCCGTGTTTTCTATTGTCTCTCTGAGTGTATCTGCAGAGACGGGACAACTGTCTGGATGTGCCGACACAGACACTACCTATTTCACACGGCTCTGACTCAGCAAGCTTGAAGGAATTCCCCTCTTCTTATTGTAATTACTTTTTTTTCCTCCTTATTGTGACTTTTGTTTTGTAGTGCTAAGAACTGAATCCAAGGCCTGGCACATCTGAGCTCAGTACTGTACTGCCATACTATGAGCCCAGCGCTGACTATGCCTTCCCACCTAGGAAAACTCTACATCCTGTTTCTACGACCGCTCATGTTGGGTGATTCATCCTGTCCATTCTGGGTTGCTAAATTATTTTGACTATTCTGTCTCTTAGACCTACTTCTTTACTTTACAGCATTTGTGGGTGTCTATCTCAGGCCTCAACTCAGCCTGTAAAATGACTGAGAGAAAGCTGGGTGGTGGTGGCGCCCGCCTTTAATCCCAGCACTGATGAGGCAGAGGTAGGCGGATCTCTGTGAGTTCGAGGCCAGCCAGGCCTACAGAGCGAGTTTTAGGACAGCTAAGTAAAAGACTGGAAGAACCTGGATAGAAGTGGAGGCCAGATCTAAAGGATAAAGTGGGTGGCCTGTGTATGCGTGTCTGTGTGAGACAGGTGGTCCCTTGAGCACAAAGCATCACAGGGTAAACTATGACAACGCAGAGAACACAGCCGAGAACAAGCGCCAGGCCTGTACTGGATATGGAGAGTCAACAAGACACAAACAGGGTCCACAGCCGAGCCTGCTCTGCCCCCGGGCACTGTGGTTGGCTGTGCAGCACAGGCAAAGAGTGAGGCTGAGTCACAGTGCAATGGTTCCCCATATCCAGCATGGAAACACAAGTATGAAGAGGGCCCTTGGGTGATGAGAAACCTATGGGGAACACTACCACCCACCCACTCCACCTGAGAGACTCAGGACACCAACCATCCTACTGCAGGAGCCCATGGGGTGCAAGTCTCATGACACTTGCTTCTTGGGACAGTGGAGAATTCCAGACAAATAACCAGGCCTGTTTTTTTTTTTTTCCCTATTTGCTAGGATCTTACTTTCTAGACCTGTGTGTTATAATTTCTAATATCTAAAGATAGAGAAGAAGTATCATTAACAGTTTTCATTAATAGAGCTCCCCCACCAGGTGATGGGGGTGGAGCCTAGGGCGTCACATATGCTTGGCGGTGCTCTGCCTCAGAGCTCTATCTCGAGCCCATAATCAGGACTTTTAACAAGTCACTGATACACCTGTATTACATAGATGTTGGTGTGTGGTAACTGATGGGGTCTCAGAAATTCCTTTAATGACACCTAAATGGTATTTAGCTTTTTTTCTCTGGATGACCACACTCTAGAACTGTTAAGCTTTGGGGTAATGTTAAAAAAAATAATAATAATGAAAAGCAAAACCCCAAACAAAAACCACTTTCTTCATCCTGTCTTTATCCGCTTTTAACAAGAGTATTTCAGCCAGGAAGGTGGGTCAGTGCTCAGCCACCAAACCACGTGCCATGCAGGATGCCACGGTGACTAAGGAGAGGCCGTCAGCAAACTGCCTGGAGTCTTCCACTTAAGAAAGTTAGAGAAAACTCGGTCCTAAAGAAACCTACCTAGTAGGGAATAATTTGGTAACCCAGACACCCCATACAGGAGCACTCACCGTGCCTACCCTCCTCTCTTCCCTGGGTTGTATAGTCTTCCTTATCCCTCTCCCTTGCTATCCCTTTTCTTAGAAAGTTTCTGAACACACTATTGCTTGGAAAACTGAAAAATTAATATTTTGGTTTTTCTCTCACTCTGGGGAAGCCAACATTCCACAGTAAGTGAAAGGCAGAATATCAGTTTGTACCTTGGTAACTTTCGTGTGTGCCTGTTTGGGAATGGGTGCCAGGTCAAGGGTCACAGGTTGGTGTCTGGAGTCTTCCTCCACCTCTCCCTACCTTAGTTTTTGATTCAGGGTCTCTCACTGAGCCTGATCTTGCCAGTTAGGCTAGACTCTCTGGTGAGAGAGCCCTAGGGGTCTTTCTGTGTGTTGTGTCCCCAACTATCCCTGCTTCTCTGGCGTTATGGGTATGTGTGCAGCACACCAGGCCTTTTATGTGGCAGGAACCGAAACCAGGTCCTCTCGGTTGCATAGGAAACAACTTATCCCACCGAGACATCCACCTCCCCAGTCCCCACCTTAAGAAACTTGAGTAACCTTTTCTCTCTTTCCATCAGATCAAGTGGAATGGAGCCCGGGCTGTGTTTGTCACCAATCCTTTATTGAAACTGGCAACATACACACTTTATAATAGAGCAAAAATAACGTTCGATATGTACAGCCTCTGTGGGGGCTATCTGACTATACACCGGGCAGAGTGAGGGCATCAAGTCTTCAGCGTGTGCACACAAGGACACCAGACA
>NC_022018.1:54033504-54047584 GCF_000317375.1 Microtus ochrogaster
GATAGGTTGTGTGGCTATGAATCTTTTGAGCGAGACCACCTCTGTGGATAAGTTTGCCATCCCCTGCTTCAAATACAAATTCTCAGCCTCGGAAACCTTATAACCACCGTCTTTGACTGCCACCACGCCTGTTTTGAAGCTACTCTGAGTTTTGCCGTTCAGTTCTTTGTGATGCCAGGGTTCCGATTTGAGGGACCAATCTTGAATGTTCGTCACCTGCACTGAGAAAGGAGGGAGGGAGGAATGGACCATACCCGGGGTGCCATGCTTCTCTAGGTCAAAGTGTCTTTTGGCCATGACATCGGCTGGGGAAGAGAGTTTCTGCATGCCTTCAAACTCGCTGTCCAAAGCCTCCACTTTGATCTGCATGGCCTTGGCTTTGATTCGGAGTTTGTGGGGCAAGGCAGAAGGGTTCACTTCTGGAACCTTCACCACAGTGGTGTGCACCCGCTGCAGCTCCACCGGAGAATGGATGGGGCCCTTGGGTACTTGCTGCTCATCTTCCCCATCCGAGGACTTGCCCACAACACCCTCATCGGCCTCTGAGGTTCTCGGGGAGTTGCTGGTGGACCCATGGACCTGCAGGAGGGGTGGGGAGTGGGAAAAGGTAGAGAAGGAGCTGCCCATGTAACTTTGGTAGATGGAGGTGGAATAGGCACCCCGCTCTTCCCTGGATTCCCTGGCAAAGCTCTCCAGCTCCACTGGCTCCTGCTTGATCACTGGGAACTTGTTCTCGGGGCTCCGGCAGCCTCCCTGAGCGGGGCTTTCCTGCGTATGCTCCACAGAGGACACCTCAGACACATCAGACAGAGAGCTCTGAGGAGAGTGTTTAATGACTGAGATGCAGCTCCCGGCTACCATTGCGGGTTCGTGCTCATCCACAAAGGAGCTCACAGCAGCCTTGGACGTCTGGTAGTCCTGAAAGTACACAGCTGTGGAATTACTGAGTTTCTGGATTTCTTGGGCATACGCCGTGGAGCTAATTAAACCAAACTTTAATTTGAGAGAGAGGAGCTCGGCTTTTAAAGTGGCATTCTCTTCTCCCAGGGCAATCAGCTTGTTCTCCAAAACCAGGTCATTGAGCCGGCGCTTCTCCCGAGACCTCTTGGCAGCTTCGTTGTTTTTCCTCCTTTTCTCCCAATACATGGCATCTTTCTTCTCGTCGGGAATGAATTCCCGTTTTCTCCGACACGCGGAGGATTTGTTCTTCCCCACGCTCCCTTCATTCAGAAGCAGATCTTCACCGGAGGCGAGGTCCTCCGCCACCTCGGCTAAGGCAGAGTTTAGCACCATCATCTTGTCTGAGCTGCTGGGAGGATCCAGGGGGGCTGGCTCCTTTTTGATGGTCTGCATTTTTCTCAGCTGCATCAGAAAGGACCTTACCCTACAGACCCACTGGTGGGGGGGGAGAACAAATCACTTTCCCAGTATTCTTTCAGGTCTGAAAACCTTCGGCTTCTCATCCATCAATATTCCTTCTGCTGTCCAGTCCAGAATAAATCTGCCAGGTGCCTCTCTGAAGTGGACCGAGGCCGTATTGGGTATCTGCAATGAAGGAGAACATGGTGAGTCCCTGGGGCAGATGTGTGCCAGCAGCTGGAAGGGGGCTGTGCTGAGTAGACCAGTCAGGGGCTATGGGCTCCAATGCGGCTCAGGTCTTTAAAGAGTGAGCAAGCTGGAAGAGAGATGTGAATACACACACACCTCCACTCTGGTGGCAAAGGACATCTTGGCAGAGGACTGTACGGTCCAGGAGTGTGAGGAAATGAGTTAGTTACTCAGTCACTCACTTACTCATCCAGTCACTAAATCTGTCACGCAGCCAACCATCCCTCCATCCCCATGCCTCCCTCCCTCCCTTCTTCCATCTACCCACCCCTGGATCCATCTAATCCCTCCCTCTAATGCCACATATCCATCCATGCACTCATTCCTTCCTCCTCCCTCTCCTCTGCTCCGGATCCCAGACTAGAAAGCTGTGTTTCACAGAGATGCAAGGCCAAGTGTAGTATTCTGGATGATTCATGAGAGGTAGGAAATGACAGACAGCCCATCAGTGGTGAGGTGCTAACCAGAACCCGCTACCCTCTACAGAATGACAACAGATAACAGACCAAGTAAACTCCTTAACTCTGTTACCTGATGTCCCACATTGGAGGGCATAGTGGTTCCCAGTCCCCCCTGGGGACTCCTCCGGCCTCACCATCAACACGCTACACTTATACGAAATGCCCATACTTAGACGATTTGAAATACAAAGCCCCTTCAGGCTCACTGACCAGACTTTTTAAGACTGATAACCACAGTGCTTTGGAGGGTCCTAAAAACTTAGCTTAATAGTTTCCAGTTATATATTCCCTGTGGACTACAGCATTTACTTTTCAGAGGGACTTTTTTTCTAAGAGCCCTCTTGAAAGTTACGATTACTTCAAAACCAGAGAATATAATTATGGAAAGGACTTCTTTCAATCTTGCTAATTAGTTTCAAATAAAATATAAGAGCCAAAAAATAGAATCAACTGTTTTTCACACCCATGAGTAAACTATTTATAATATGAATTGGGTTTCACCGTGTGTGTGCGTGCATGCAAATGTGTGTGTGTGTGTGTGTGTATGTGTGTGCTGAGGACAGAGCCCAGGGGAGTGTGCTAGGTAAGCATTCTAGTCCAGACTTTGTTACAAGATAATAAACCCTTATTATATGCCACTGACTCTCTGTCATGGTGCCTTTGGGTCCTATGCCAACTCCGCAAAGCAAAGGTGCACAGGCAACCTGCACACACCATTCCCCTGTTGCCCCCTTCAAGGTGTTGCTCATCCTGACACGTGACAGTGTGTGTTTTCACTTCATGCCAGTGTTTCTCACTCTTTGTGCACCTCCGCCAGCGTGCTGTGCCACTGAAGGCCAGAGGACAACCTCAGGGGCCATTGCTCTGGTTCTGTCCTCTTTGTTCCTGTGGCAGAGTCTCTCACTGGCCTAGAACTTGCCTTGTAGGCTAGGCTGGCCAACCCATGAGCTACAGGGATCGTCCTGTCTCTAGCTCCCCACCGCCTGAACCATCCACTGAGCGCCGCGATGCCCAGCTGCTTTTTACATGGGTTCTGGGGACCAGTCTCCACGCTGGTGTGGCAAATGCCACAACAACTAAGCCATTTCCTCAGCTCTCTCCCTCCCAGAAGCCTGCCTGTTGCTTCCGTCATTTCCGCGGCAGCAAGAATGTCAAGGTCATAAAGACTGAGGTGTCACACAAGGCTCTGTCCATCAAACTGGGCTACCACCATACAGGGAGCAGCTCCGCTACTCAAGGAAGCCCAAGGGTTATTAACAGCAGGCTTCTGTGTGCGTGGTGACAATGACACCGTAATAGGCACCACTTCAAAGGCCAAAAGACAGCTTTTCATCCTTTAGTAAAAAAGACATGATCTCTTATCACCCCCATACATCCTTGTCTTTTAATCTGCAAACACTTCCCTCTGCACAGTGCAGGGCACACTCCTCATGCTGCGGGAGGCATGCAGTCACTCGGGTCGGTCCTCATCCCTAAAGTGAACTGAGCCGGTGGGAAAGCTTGGAGAAGAAACAGAAGTCAAGGAAGGATGCTGACCTTGGCCTTTCTCCACCAAAGTCACGGGTTCTTAAATCCCACACGGTCCCTTCCACGCTACCTTTTGGGTTTTTTTTTCCTTGATGTGCTACTATTTTCCTCCACGTACTTACTTATCTCAGTTCTTCCTTAAAATATACGTTATATTTCATTCACACACCCCACCATCTGTGAAGTACTCTCCCTAGGGGGTCTCACAATTTCTCCACACAGCTGAGCTCAGACACACCTTTGCACCTTCCTACCCTGAAAGAGTGCACCATGTGTCTGTATAGATCTGGGTGGGCGAGAGAGAATGAATATGTATGTGGTGTGTGTGTGTGTGTGTGTGTGTGTATGTGTGTGTGTGTGTATGTGTGTGTGTGTGTAAGAGAGGGGGGGCACACCACAGCAGGCCACCAAGGCCAAGTTGAACATGTAGCTGGTTCTGTTCAACAAAAATCAGCCCGCAGTTGGGGAGATGACTCAGATGGTAAAGTCCTTGACTTACAAGCCTGAGGACTTGAGTTCAATCCCCAGAACCTATGAAGAAAGCTGGGCAAGGCAGCAGGGACTGTAATTCCAATGGTAGGGATGTAGAGGCAGGAGGATTCCCTGGGTTCACTCCCTGGCCAATCAGCCTAGCCTACTAGGTGAACTTCAAGTATGTGATAGACCATGTCTCAAAAACCAAAGTGGACAGAACTCTGAGGTATAACATTGGAGGTTGTCCTCTGGTCTCCATATACACTATATATATATGCTATATATATAGCATATATATACTACATATATACACAGGTACTAGTAGATGTACTCACACATACCTTTGGAATGAATTACTTGGTACCCATATAGGAAACACCAGTACACTGGGCACTAGACTGAAGGTTCTAAGAACGGGGAACCAAGCCCTCAAGAATGCAGGTTTGTAGGCAGGGTGGGGCCACATTGAAGAGGACCTGACAGAACTGAAACCCATGTTCGGGCTTCAATCACGATGGGATCTGAAGTGCTGGCCCTGCTGCCTCCATTCAGTACAGAAGCCATTTACGGAGCACTTGCTAAGTCCTTGGCACTGGGGGTATGACCTGCCCTTTCAGCATCTTCAGAGGAGAAAACACAGGTCACAGAGGCGAGAGGCATGTCTAGTGATCTGCCACTCAGGTGATGGCCAACCTGAGACCCCAAGCCAGTCGGACCCTGGTTCTGACCCCTCACGGATCCTCCCTACACCCCACCTTTCAATCCCAGACACACACAGCCTCCCTTCATCTCTCTTAGTTTGGAGTCTCACACATCTGGTTATAAAGCTCCTCTGGGGAAAGGAAGGCACCACGGACCTGGGGCTCATCCCACAAGTTGGCCGCATCATAAAGGACTGCCTAGAGCTGCCTTCAATCAGCCTGAGCTGTTCCACAGTCAGACTTAAATCTCCTGAGTCCTATCTGTTGAAATAGTGAAAAAGACTCACAGCTATTGGCCTTGAATTTGTGATCATCTTGTCTCAGCCTCTTGGGTGTCAGTACACTTGTTCCAATCCTCCTTATTATCATTATTGTGTCTTTAATAAAAGAATAGAGCCGGGCAGTGGTGGCGCACACCTTTGATCCCAGCTCTCAGGGAGACAGAGGCAGGTGGATCTCTCTGAGTTTGAGGCCAGCCTGGTCTAGATAGTGCATCCCGGGATAGCCAAAGCTATACAGAGAAACCTTGTCTTGAAAAATCAGGGAGAAAAAAAAAAAAAGAGAAATGTTTGTGTTATTTATGTGTGTTTCTATGTGCATGAGTGCCAGGGCCTGCAAAAGCCAGAGGCTTCCAGTCCCCTTAGAGCTGGAGCTTCAAGAGTTTGTGAGCTGCCACCGTGTGCTGTGAACCCAACTCTGGTCCCCTACAAAAGCAACAAGTTATCTATCTAGCCCCTATTACTATCTTTCTGTTGTTGCTGTTTTTCAAGACAGGGTTTCTCTGTGTAGCTTTGGCTGTCCTGGAACTCACGATATAGACAGACAATACTTGGCCTCAAACTCACAAAGCTCCTCTTGCCTCTGCCTCCCAAGCGCTGGGGGTTAAAGGCGTGTGCCACCACCACCCAGCTTAAAGATTTATTTTATGTGTATGAGTGCTCTATCTGCATGTACGTCTACATGCCAGAAGAGAGTATCAGATTCCATTATAGACGGTTGTAAGCCACTATGTGGTTGCTGGGAATTGAATTCAGGACCTCTGGAAGAGTTGCCAGTGCTCTTAACTGCTGAGCTATCTCTCCAACCCCCCCCCATTACTATCTCTTTTTTTTAAAGGTTATATTTGTATGAATGTTTTGCCTGGCTGGTACACTTGGAAGTCAGAGGGCATCGGATTCCCAGAACTGAACTCACAGATGGTTGTGAGCCACTAAGTGGCTGCTGGGAATTGAGCCTAGGTCCTCTGTAAGAACAGGAAGTGCTCTTAACTGCTGAGCCAGCTCTCCAGCCCCATCATCATCTTTAAACAAAACCAAAAATGTATCTATTCCAACAAGGGGTGAGCATTTCTCTAATCCAATGGCTCTGTAGAATGTCTTAGAGTTTCTATCGCTGTGATGAAACACCATAGCCAAAGCAACTTGGGGAGGAAAGGGTTTGTTTGCCTTACACTTCTACATCATAGTTCATCATCATAGGAAGTCAGGACAGGAACTCAAGCAGGGCAGGAACCTGGAGGCAGGAGCTGATGCAGAGGCCATGGAGGGGTGCTGCTTACTGGCTTGCTCATCATGGCTTGCTCGGCCTGCTTTCTTATAGAACCCAGGACCACTTGCCTGGGGTGATCCCACCCACAATGGGCTGGGCCCTCCCCCACCAACCACTAACTAAGAGAAAGCTCTCCAGGTTTGCCTACAGCCCAGTCTTACAACTGAAGCTCCTTCCTCTTCAGTGACTCCAGCCTGTGTTAAGTTGACACGAAACTGGCCAGCACACAGAGCCAACAGCTAAAAACCAGAAAGGCTGAGCCACTAGCCGTGGATCACAAGCAGTTAAAAGCAGATACGGCTGGGGAGGGGGGTGTCTATGAGCCTCAACAAGGGATGCAGGAAATGTAGCTGACAACATCTTTTTATTGTTAGTATAATATGCAGGAAGTGCAGGGGTGTGTGTGTGTGTGTGTGTGTGTGTGTGTGTGTGTGTGTGTGAAGGCTGGAGGCTAACTCTGGGATCTCACCTTTTTTTACCTGTCTGCTTGTTTTGTTTTGTTTTATGCTGAGTCTCCCAGCAGACCTAGAGATTCCTGTTTCTACAGATGGGCTGCCTAGCTAGCTCCCAGTATCTGCCTGTCTCTGTCTCCCCAGTCCAGGTCCTCACATACTCAACGGGAGGGACTTTACCCATAAAGCCACCTCCTCAGCACAGTTGAGGCTACCCTTCTAAAACCCTCAGCCTTCGTGATGACTGCTTCAGATCCCAGGATCTCTCTTTATGACTAATCCCACCATGACTTCACCCATGTGTCACTGTTTGAAATCCGCACCGACGGCTGGGGTACCTTAGTCACCATTTGTGTTTCTTTTTTGGTGAATAACTGCCATGAAATGCCGATTCCATGATGCTACCTCTGTTAGCACCATTAACTCCATCACACCCATTAGCTGATAGGACTGCTCAAAGACACAAATAAAAAATAGAAATTGAAGAGCAGGCATCGCGTCATTCCAGCTGACATACTTTCCCACGCCTACTGTGAAGACACCACCGCTGCCACCGCACGCTTTTTTATAACCTGCTACAGGCAGGAGCTGTATTTCATAAGCGCAGACCCTTGGAGTTTATTTAAGTCAGATGACCTAAATACTCTCTGCAATTAAAACAAGACCAGACCTAAGAAAAGCCCGCAAAAGAATCTAATCGACGACATAAATTTTAGACAGTTTACCCCACAGAGGTTTCCCTGTGGTAATAACAGAAAAGCACGTGCTGCTCTGACCTCTGACCTCTGAGGTCAGTGTAGCAGTGCAGACTCTACAGAAACAGAAATGAGCAAGCACTCTGCACCCAGCACTGAGCATCTTCCTTGTGTAGACATCAAAATCCACGACAATGAGGCTGGCTGGGAGCTGCCCAAGGTGGTGCTGGGAACCGAAGACACCTGTTCTCAGCAAAACCAGCAAGAGCTCTGAGCCCTGAGCCTTCTCTCCAGCCTCTACCTGTGACATTTCCGGAAAGTGGATTTTGCCTCCTTAGGGGTATGTTTAGGGGAAAGGGCCTTTTATTTTCATTTATTTATTATTATTGTGCAGGCACGCATGGAGAGGTCAGAGGTCAACTTTTGAAACTGGTCCTCTCCTTCCACCTGGAGACTGAATTCAGGTCATCCGGTTTGTGCAGGAGCACTTTAATCCACTGATGTTTTACGTGGAGAACAAAACACTCTGGTTCCTGAATGCCCAGCTCAGGGCCTGCAGTCACTTAGCAGTCCAAAGTACACGCAGGCCTAGGAGAAACACGTGCTTGGTGCACATGTGGGCACAATACCCATGAGCCATCTCTTACGCTGCCAGATTAGCCCCATCCCGGCAACAAACTGACCCACTTTTTCTGTTTGGATGCATCTGTGAACAAATGTGTCAAAACCCAATCCACCTTACAGGAAAGGAACGGATTCCAAGTCCAACAGGGGATTACTTGAAAATTAGATTTAAACTTAATAAATCGGATGACAGCCCTGCATTTTATTAACGCACCCATCTACTTTGCTGACTGAAATATGAACTAGTGTGACTGGCAGTCTCCACAGGAGCAAGTGTTTGTAACACAAGATGGACACAGGCAGGACACACAGGGCCACCCCTTAAAACAACTCCACAGCTTGAGAAAATGGAGCCCTTGGGGGGGGGGAGAGAAAGAGAGAGAGGAAGAGAGAGAGAGGTGGGTGTATACAGAAATGTTTTTTTTAAAAAAAAAACTAAATAGAGACGCTTCAAAATGGGAACCATTACTACCCATGAAAAAGTTTTAAAAAAGGATTGTTTTATTTATGCATTTGACTGTATGAGTGTCTGCCACTTGTGGCCTGTGGAGGTCAGAAGAGGGTGTTGGATCCTGATGTCAGGCCTCAGAACCAAATTCAGGTCCTCTGGAAGAGTAACAAGGGCTCTTAAGCACAGAGCCATCTCTCTAGCTCCTATCTGTGACATTTTTGAAAAGATAATTGATGAATTTAGTAACTCCCCTGGAGTCTTGCTATGACCATGAGCTTCTGGTCCTCCTGCCTCCACTGCATAAGTGTTGGAATTAGAGGTGCACATGGTGACATTGGGTTAGGGGTGCTGGAGAGAGGACCCACGGAGTTGGGGATGCGCAGCAAACGCTGCCAACTGAGCTACAACCCCAGTCTCCCCTAAGTCTTAGGGACACCAACATCACAGTCAATCGGTTTACAGCACAGTGGCAAAGAAACAAAACAACATCAGTTACAAAAAAGGAAGCATGCTGGAGACGGGGCATGGCAGAAAGAGTTCTTAAGTGTTCCCAACCTCCCCAGCCTGGTCTTTAACATTCTTGTTCTCTTTCTTAATAGCACATGCCGGTGAGTGTCATTTATTGTGCCATGTGCCTTATGACTAAAGCGGAAGGTTTATTTGAAGGCTACTTAATTACATTTAAGATCCCTAGAAAGTTAATAAAATACACTGTGTTCTGATAATTGAAAGGCTTATAAACACCCAAACTCCAGTGAAAGCACGTCCTCAAAGCCTGAATTATTAACGAATGGCATCTCTTAAATCCCCACTAAACTTAAAAAACAAGCTCAAACTCTAATTAAAGCCATATGAGAAACAAAATCCTCCCCCTTCATAACAACGGGAAAATTAGTTGCAAAGAAACGTGAGAGGTAAGTGGGGGTGGTGGCAATAAAAACTCATTTTGAAACTGAAAAAAAACCTCTTATGTAACTGTGATCAAAGGTCAGGGTCTTTCGACATTCACTGTGAGTCCAATCTGGATAAAAATCAACTCAAATAAAATTTAGAAAAATAACAGGATATCAAACAATGTGCTCACCCTGTGAAACGCAGGCATACCTGACGAAAACAAGAAGGGAACATTATAGGAAATCTCAATGACATTGTTTGTTATGTTTGACTTGAATCCCAAGCGTGCTCTCATTCCTCAATACAAATTAAAAATAAACAACTTTTAACAGCCCCAATGCCATCTGGGTTACAATGGAAATAATGAGGCATGTGTGATTTTTAAGCTGGGTAAAAATAACGCTGAGCACTCTGACCGCGCCTTTCCAGCCCACGCTTCAATTAGACCTGCATCTCGGAACCCACTGATGACCACGGCAAGGTCAGCTAGAAAACTCCACTGGCGGGAGTGAGTCAGGGGCCTTGCTCAACCAGTGCACAGCCTTTCACAAAGGGCTTTAATTTGCAGGCTGTTGCATCATTGGTGATGTTATAATTGCCAAGATAAGCCCTCAACGCAGAAAAGGAAACTGTTCCACCAAGTACAGTGAGCTTGCTCGCTCTCAGTGAAGGAACAGACTCCGGGATGGTGGAGGAGAGAGGGCATGGCTGACCGAGCTCCCATCTTTTTAAGTGCCCAGCCTGGGCTGCTAACCAGCTTCTCTAAGCGCAAAGCGCTGAGTGGGTCCCTCCACCTGCCTCGTTTGGTAACCGCCCTTCTTATTTCTGAAGAATGATCATCGAGGCTGTGATGGCTCCAGATTCCAGCCCTTTCTGCGAGGCACTAATTTAGACTGCCCTAGGTACCTCAGACCCAGGTTTTCTTCCGCAGGATCAAGAACCATCAGTGTAACAGGGTCTGCCTTTAGTTGTTGGCCACACAGCTACATGTACTCTCTAAGATGGCGTATGTGTCCACCTGCATATGAGAACGGCCACTGTTGACCGCAGACCAGAGGTTCTGAGGCAAGCACCAGCCAACCCCAAGAACACAAGTCACAGAGAGTTCCAGGGATCTGGAAAAGGTCAACCTACTCCTGCCGTGGGAACACATCTCTGTTCCTTCAGACACTTCCCTAAGACATTAACCCAGTTACTTGGGACACTGAAGCGCCTAGATGCTGTTGAGAATTCCTTTGGTACAGAGACTAACAACACATACCAAGTCAAGAGTATTCAGAAACAAAAAAGAGAGAGAGAGAGAGAGAGAGAGAGAGAGAGAGAGAGAGAGAGAGATGGATCTTCACAGACCCAATACCAATCCCATCCTCATCCTTCCTGTGAGATTCGGGTTCAGAAAAGGAAAGTGAGCCCAGACACAAGCATTCTGGAAACGTTTACTGAGTTCTTTCTAACTGTCCAGCTCCACAGGTTTTCCCTTCAAGATTCCCTAAAGGCCAGTGAGGGTCAATCAAATGCTGGGCCAGAGGCGTGGGCAGCACCCTGCGCCTGTCCTTTCTGCACCTCCCAAAGCTGTCTCCAGTTGAAAGAGGGTCCCTAGGGTGTCCAATAGCATCCTCTGAAGCTGAATTCCAGGCTTACCATGCACAGAGAAAAGCCTCAGCTGATCACCCTAGAACACTTGGATGCTTCACGGGAGTGAAGCCCACCAGGGGAAACCAGCATCTGGGCTGAAAGCGCAGGGAGGTACTTTTACACAGGGACAGCTGCATCTATGTGGGTGATTAAGAGCTGGGAACACCTGACCATATATATAACCTTGAGCATTTGACCATAAAAACTTTAGATACAAGAATTAATAAAAACGTGGGCTCAATAGGCCACGGTCAAGCAGGGACCCTCCTTTCCACCACGATCAAGCCCATTTCTATAGCCAGTAAGAGGTGCTGCTTTTTCACTCCATGAAAGGAGAAGAGCTAGGCTCGGAAATACAAGGAAGACTCCAGGGAACAAAGGTGTCTGTGGGGTCGCAGCTAGCGGTGCTGCGGAGTGGAGTCGGCTCCTGGCTGTGCCACCCGAGGCTGCGCTGTCCTGAGGCCCATCTCCACTGGAGCCTGCGCCCAGGAAGCTCGCCCGCTCTCTGCTCCAGGCCTCCCAGCTCCGGGCGAGCGCAGCGAAGCGCACTGGGTCCCGCGAGCCTCCGCCCGCTCCGCGGCCGCGCCCCCACGCCGCGCCGCTCCCCAGGCCCGCCTCCCGCCGGGTGGGCGGCGCAGCGGGGCCTCGGCGCCGCGAGGACCCCCGCGCCAGAACAAAGGAATGCGGGGAGGGGGCGGGGAGGCGCGCGGGCTACCGCGAGGCGCGTCCAGCGGCTGTCCAGGGGCGCGTCTTAGGCTGAGGTCCCAGCCTTCCATCGCCAGGCGCGTGCCCGGCCCCTGGGGCGCGAGCGAGGGGCGCAAGGCCGTTTGATGGGAGGTGGCGTTGCAAAGCCGCCCCCCACACCCCGGCAGGCCTGGGTCTCCCAGCCCAGCTAGCAAAGTGGGTCGCGTGGTGGTGGGGGGAGCTAGCGCAACTGCAGCGTCTTGGAAAACGGCTGAAATATGGGTAATAATATGTTCCAAGGGTCAATGTGTCCACCCCTTAAAATAATACTGTAGTTCAATTATGTAAATGTTACGCTAAGAAATATATATCTCACAGACACTATTAAATACGTATATCCACACATCATTACACTAAGTAAGAGTCCGGAAAGAAATTTAATATCCAGATACTTAACATATTCATCTATCCCCAATGAATAAAACTAGGTTACACAGGCAAAAACACAATCTACTAACCTATATATGCTTTCCATAACTCATATATGATCTGGGAGAAATTACGATGTGAAATAAATACTTCTGACCTCATTAGCTGTTGTTATTTACAAAAGCCAGAGAGACGACTCTTGGCCATTCCCTGCTGGCCTCTGAGCGCAGCAGTTCCTCCAAAGTGTCCTTTAAAATGATAAATGAGGCCCCGCGTTCAGCAATCAGTCACTGGGCGCTGCTAAATGCCTTCCTAAAAATACAGTCTTATCAGAGGTCTTGGAAGGCTCGAGTTAAAACTCCAGCAAATGGCCTTGAGCTTGTATTTGCACACAGCCCTGGAGACACCAGAAATAGCACCGAGGCCACGATTGTTAAAATGTGATAGGGCTAAATTTAGAAAGACGTAGATTTCATTTAGGGCAAAAGACACACATTTGGCAAGCAGGGGCTAAGTCAAAGCTTAATCGGTTGTCACTTCACGGCTTAAAATATCCTTAAAAAGAACCAACAAAACCCCTGTTGATAGTGACATTCTTAAACGCTGAGATTGCCCTACTTTCTTTGTGGCAAGATTATAAAATCACATAATTAGCTCTCTTTCTATGCTTAACAGCCAGCAAATTCGGCAGTTACATAACCTAACATTTCCAGGAATCTATTAATGATCTGTCTTGTGGTGTCTTAAAAAGAAGAAGAAGAAAAAAAAAAAACCCAATGACGATAAGGTGAGAAAAAAGCCGATGGAACGGAACGCATTCCAGTTGGGAAAGTGGGGAGACAAACGTCACAATGGCTCGTCCTGGTCTTAAAAATAACACCTCGGAATATTTAAAGGAGCCCCCCTCCCCCACGCGCATCAGTATCCTACACTGGGAATTCTCCTTTCTTAATAATGAATTCCGTAGGATCGTTCTTAAAGCATGCTTATTTGGGACGATACAGAGGTACCAATAAGGATCTAATATCCAACGCTGCGCTAAAATGTCCAAATCATTGCACACATAGGCGCATATTCCCACATCAGCTAGTCCTCGGTGCCCACGTTTCACAGCGGGTCTATTATGCAATGTAAGAAAGGACACATCCCTCCACCTTCCCGAGGGCTCGTAAAACACGCTGACGACAAACAGGGTGGAAAACGTCGGTGCAGACACAGCGCCTGACACAAACAAACGCCGCGCAGGCATCTCCTAATGCCGTCACCGTTCGCACTCTCAACCCTCCTTCTAAGCAAATCAAGACGGTTCCCCGTGACTCAACCCTCCCCATAGCCGGCTCAGAGAGGTGACCAGCACGGAGAGACCCCAGAGAGCAGGGCACGTCGTCTGGCTGCTAGGAGGATCGGCCTCCGCTCCGCCTCCCCGGCGCGCTCTTCTCCACCGAAACATCAATTTTCCTGAAATCCGGAGACATTATGCAATAGCGGGGAGGGGGGGGGGAGGGAGCGTGCGGCAGCCAGGGCTACGTGCCGGCGCCAGGGCGCTGCAATCAAAGCAGCTACCTTAAGGTGGCGAGTTCCCCTCCTGCCAAGCAGCAAAAGTTTATGTAATGCATGCCCGGCGCACACTCGCCGCCTCCCGCCATCCCTGCGCCGCGCCCGCCCGCGTCCCGCGCCCCACGCCCGCCGGCCGCGCGCTCCAAGAGCGGGCGCGGAGCTGAGCCGGGCCCCCCGAGCCACCGGTGGGCGGAGCGCTTACCGTGGTTCTGCTCCCTGGCCGGAGAAGGGAAAGAAAGGGCGTCCGGGACCTGGCTGGCTGCGCCGGAGCGCGACCTGGACTCCGCCGGGCCCTCAGCGGGCGGTGGCGAGGGCGCGGCGCGGGAGACTGGCGGGCGCG
>NC_022018.1:54047768-54061654 GCF_000317375.1 Microtus ochrogaster
CCGCGCCGACAGGGGCGGGCTCCCCGCCGCCCCGCCCCGTCCCGCCCCGTCCTCTCTGCCGAGGCGCCACCGTCAGTCCGCGTCCTTCCCTGGCCGCGGTGGCAGCTGCTCTCCGCTGTCCGCGGGGACCCACGCCTAGCGCTACGTTGCGCAACGGGACGCACCGCGGAGCCACCGGGGCGCTCCTGGGAGGAGCCCAAGGACCCCTCTGCCCGGTTGCCGACCGCGCCCTCCGTGGCCACCGCGCTCGCTCAGTGCACCTTTTTGTTTGTTTGTTTGTTTGTTTGTTTCCCCTAGAGCCACACGGGCTAGGCTACCTGTTGCCAACAGAACCCCGGGCGAGGGCAGCGGGGACCCGGGCGTGGTGGGGACCTTCGCCTCCTTGCGCGCACGGTCCTCCTGAGACCGGGAAGGGGCGCGGCGGCAGGGCTGAGCTCCAACTGAAATGTCCCGCTCGTCTCCCGACTGTTGCCCTGCTGTCGGGAGAGCTCCGTACACCGCCCCCCCCCCCGACATTAATTAGGGAGAAGACGACCCCTGCGAAGTTGTTGGGTAACACGACTGGGAAGCCCGGCTGGACGCGGTCGGTCTACGTCCCCAACCACGTGGAGTGGTGGCGACTATCTCCGAGGACCTGAGGGTCCGCGGCCCGGGTGCACCGGTCTGGGACGCCCACCCGCCTTCGGTGCCCGGGCTTGAGTGAGCCATAGAGGGCACTGCACGAAGGCTCTTGACCTGGTAGCTCTCTCGTCCTTTCTGTCCCCCAGTAAGCACGCCTATTCCCCCTTCCCCTAATTCCCGGGCTGTACAAAAGACATAAGGAAACGGGAGACAGGGCATCTGGCGGCATGTTCTTAAGTCAGTCACCAGGTTGGCTATTGTGAAGGAACGTGGCATACACTCCCCGCGTTTACAGACACGTAAGATTAGTGCCGGCTTTGGCAAAGGGAGCCATATTCCTGACAGTGACGCACGCGCTTGCCCAAATACGGAATGTGGCAGGTGGCGAGGTCCTTGAGCGGTCTGCTCGGACTGTGGGAGCTGGGCTCCAATGACTCTCTCTCTCTCTCTCTCTCTCTCTCTCTCTCTCTCTCTCTCTCCTTCTCTCGTTTTTTAAAAGAAAGCAACCCCCAAAGTAAAGTCTCCCACCCAGAAGAGCTAAGTGAGTCTCTTTCCATCTACCGCAGGCACACATTACAAAGATAATCTCAGAGGCACACGTAGTGCTAGTTTAATTACTTTTTACCAGTTGGACTTTCAGACGCCTCCGCAGGGCAATAAATGATGGGGTCTGTCTGGTAAAATACCCCTTAACCCTTAACCAATACGGCCCCCGCAACACAGATTAGGCAATATGGTAAGCCTCCTTTTCCAGTTGCTGACCAGTTCAAGAAACATACCGCCCCTTGACACGTTTGTTTCGAAGAACTGACTACCTCGATGTAAACGAATCTTGATTTAGCTAATCGGTTCCACTTTTCTCGAATTTACTGATGTCACAGGATCCCGAAGTAGGTAGAATAAGGAGTAACGTTTTCACCAAAAGTCAATTGAACTTGCCTGACTCACCGGAGGTTGACAGCGGAGGAACGGACGCTCTGACCCCCGAAGCTGTTCTTTAGACTAAATTTTGAAATCTGATGCCTGTCTTCATTCCCCGGGGCAGTTTACACTACGCCTCCACTTCATTTGTGCTTCCGTCATTGCCATCTAACTTGGAAATCAGAGGAAGTGTAAAAGATGCGTCTGATACCAACTTGGAAAATAACTCTCTAGCGCCCCCTGGTGCTTAGGAAACAACTCAACGAAGCGGCGAAGCCCAGGACCTGTGTGGTGGTGTGTTCAGGGTTACACCCTGGAGGGTCTGCCTAGTGCGCAAGTGCTTGCAGTCAATCGAACTGGGAGAAAACTGAAGTACAACCCTGGGGTTGGAGGACTTTCTCCAAGCCGCCAATGTGCTGATTTCAGAACAGGCTGTAAGTAGGGTCTCTTAAGGAGGGAGAGGATGGAGGGATCTGAAGTATGAAGTCCAAAGTTGAGGTTTTTGAAAGAGCTGGGTCTCGAACCCCAGGTGTACTGCCTGCTAAGCAAGTGCTTTATAAGTGTGCTGTCTTCCCAGCCGAAACTCAGAACATCCTTACCCTAACCAGCAGGCTTCTTTTAGCGCTGGAATTGGGGTTGGAGGCAGGAGCCCAGGAGAGGTGAAATGATCACTGGTGGTTTTGTTTTCAGACACTGCTGATGTACTCTCTGATCAGAACAATGTAAGAGGTGTACGCTGAGAACAATGAGAATGTGAGTCTTTATGAGAAGTCTCAGGGCATGTCCAGTCGGAAGGTCTAGACGGCTCTTCTCTAGGCATGCAGAGGGGTTCCCTGTTCATCGCGGTGCTGGGCGTTGAATCCAGACCCAACCCCAGTTGGACAACTTCAGCCCAGTGTCCAGAAGCTTTATCCCTGGGCCTTGCTAGACCTAGTTAGCTGCGTCTAGCTACATTATGGGGGTTCAGGAGGTGCGCTACCCGGGACTGTGAAGCAAGAGAAAATGCTTTTATTACTACAGTACCAGAGCAGGGGGTCATGGCTTCAACTTTTCAAAAGTTGACATTCAAAATACCTTTTCTGCGTGTGCGCGCGTGCGCACATGTCTGTCTGTGTGTGTGTGTGTGTGTGTGTGTGTGTGTGTGTGTGTGTGAGTGAAACATTGCTTTTCAATGTTGGCAAGGAATTCATTTTTTTAAGTGAGGCTGGTGAGATCGCTTAGTGGATAAAGGAGGCACCTGTTACCTCTCACCACGCCTGACACCTGAGATTGAGCTCCAGGGTTCAAATGGAGGAAGGGAGAGCAGAGCCCTTAGCGTTGTCCTGTGACCTCCATGTATGCAGTATGGCATGGATTTGAGTGGATGCACACACACACAATAAATAAATTAATAAATGTAATACATTTAAAAATAAAGAAAGTGTTGGGCCAGGATGTATCTCAGTTGGTAAGGTGCTTGCTTGTCAGGCACCAAAGCCCTGGGTTCAGTTCCCAGCACCACATAAACCAGACATGGTGGTGCATGCCTGTGATCCCAGCATGCAGGAGGTGCAGGCAGCAAGATTAGAAATTCAAAGTTGGTTCTAGCTGTAATGTCAGCTCCAGGCCAACCTGGGCTATGTGAAACTCTGTTTATAACTTAATGAATGAATTAGTGAATGAATGAATCTAGGATTTATCTGGCTGGAGCCTATAGATGGAAAGTGAAGTCCTGTGGATACGGCTGGAAGGACGGCCATGAGGCTGACTGACAGGCTAGTGACAAACCACGACTAGCGCTCCAGCTCTGTTTTCTGTACCAGATTTCTGAATTTCTCTGTGGAAAAGTTTCATCTGCTATGTCCCCTTTGATGACCACAGCCGCCATTTAATGACCATGTGAGAACTACCAAGGTGCTGTGTTCATTGGCCAGCTAGCACCTTTTATTTATTTTTAGTTTTTAAAAGATGTGTTTATTTTTATTTTATGCATATGAATGTTATTGCCTGCATGTATGGCTATGCACCACATAAGTGCCTGGTGTCTCCAGAAGCCGTAAGAGGGCATCCAATCCCCTGGGATGGGAGAAGGTTGTGAGCTGCCATGAACCCCGGGTCCTCTAGAAGAGCAGCCAGTGTTCTTAACTGGTGAGCCACCTCTCCAGCCCCATCTCCTGTCTTTTAATTAAACATTGCAAAGCAGAAGTTCAGACTATTCCTGGAGACCGGTAGGTTGGTCATTTGCTTGTTTTGTTTTAGTGATGGCTCTACAGTGCGTACCAGCATTTCTGCCTTGACTTTTGAATTCCTTTATCCCACCAAGTGTTGACTCTTTTCATGCCTGAGTATGAAGCTTAGAGATTCCTGCCACCGCCCCCCTCCCCGGCCAGCTTCTTCCCATCTACTCCCACCCATCCCCCTCCACCCCTACCAGACTCCTGTTGTGTGGTTCTATCATCCAGATTTACACAGAATATGTCTGGTCTAATTCTCATTAAAAAAAAAAAAACCAACTGGTTTGGAGGTTTTGTTTTGGGGAGGAAATTGAGTAATAGAAGAGGGTTCAATAACAGTCCCTAGAGAAGGGATGGCTTAAAGCCCGAGAAGCCAGAAGGTGAAATAGCTCCACTCAAGCTAGGAAAGAAAGGTCTCCACATTGGCTCCAAGTTCTCTCCAGAGGAGAGCAGCTGAGGGGGTCGAACGCATTTCAAAGGCTTTCCAAATGACTCAGGGAAATGTTGTAAGCGCGGTATTGCAGAAAACGGAAGCCTGCCTTCAAATTCAGCCACACACACGGTACTACACATGTCAGTCACTGAGTGTGTCTCTGCTCATTCAGATCAACCGGTAGATGTAGGTGATGGTGCAGGAGGAAGGGGGGACAGACCCCAGAGAACGGAGTCAGGGGCTCCACTCAGATGGTCAGGCCTTTGGAAACAGCTGGTGGCACCCACTGGAGCATGTTATGGATGGAGCAAGCCTTGTGGCAGCAGCTGACTACCAGCGCGAGGCGCAGAGCTTGCTGCCTTTCAAGGATGAGATCTGCAATTGTGAAATGTGGTCTCGCAGAAATCACTTTCCTAAGAACAAGAGATGACACATCTACTCTGCGATACAGCTCAGACCAAGAAGGTGGAAAGCTTATCTAAACAGTTCTGTGAAGTCCTGCCCAGAGTGCTTTACTGGAAAGAGATACTGCTGCCAAGCAGAGGCCTGGATTCCAGAACGTTCTGCAATCCAGTCTCACCTAGGGGACCGCTTCATGTCACTGAGGGTCTGTCCTGTCATCTGGCCCTGCAGAAGTAAGAACAGGCACTGCAGCAGGAATGAACCTTCTGCTCCAGTCCCTGACAAGGTACAGTAGGGAGACTGTAGGCCTGGGCTTTATAGAGAAGCTACACCAGGTGGGAGCCTCCCCAATTCACACCCTTTACGCAGCCTCTGTTCCGCGGCACACCAGCGGATTCAGAGACAAAGCTCTCTTCTGTAAGTTGTTTCAGTGAGTGTTGAAGGCGAGTGCTCTGGTAAATGCTCTTAGAAGCCAGGAAGCCAGGTGCTTGACCACACTTCTGGGCTTCTGAGAAGTTTCCAGTTTCATAGGCTCTGAGCAACTCTGCAGAAGCGCTCCGGGTTCAGCGGCTGTTGCCCCCGTCACACAGACCTGGGGAAGTGAGCTGCCGACTATCACACACGCTGCAGCCACATACACTCAGGATCCAGCTGGAACAATTCCTCACAACACCGTCACACACAATCAGGAGCATCAGCTGCAGACAATGCTACAGTCATGCACACTAGATGACATCTTGCCAGGTGGGACACTGTCAGGATGATCAAAAATCAGGCTCTCTGTCCATCACCAAAGGATGCGGGCAACAAGGCCCAGTGGTGGGTGCAGAGATGGAAACCCCTGCCTCCATTTCCACTCCCCTCACCCGACTTACCAGTACTATGGTGGGGGCAGGCTGCTTTCCTCCATGGCCCTCTACCTCAGTTCCCTTTTTTGGTAATATTTATGATAATAATATTTATCACAACATATTTGGAGAATAAAATTGCTGCAACCACGATTTCCTAAGCTGCAAGCTTAGGAAACGGCTTGAAACATAGACAGGTGTGGGTTAGGGATTCCTACCCTTAGCACAATCAAAACTCAATCTGGGGCTGGGGGTGCACTTACTTAGTTGGGAGAATGCTTGCCTACAAGCATTGTTTTGACCCCCAGCACTGAAATAGACTGTTCTGGTGGCTCTCACCTATAACCCCAGCCCTCAGGAGGTAGAGGCAGGAGGATCTAGAATTGAAGGTCGTTCTTTGCTAGACAGGGAATTCTAGGTCAAATTGTGTGTGTGTGTGTGTGTGTGTGTGTGTGTGTGTGTGTGTGCAGACTAGCTAGAAACAAGCAGTGAATTTCCTTACACTGCCATATCCTCCTTCAATTCAACTGTACAAGTGAGTATCCATGACTACTACACAACATCCTGGGAATAAATAGGGGTGTCAAGTCACTAATTAATCCATTTATTGATCACCTGCTAGGTGTCAGGCACTCCTGATACCTGCTATAGACAAAGACTGAGGAGGAGGAGGAGGAGGCAGGGCAGATCCTGTCCCCGGAGACCATAGGTAGCCGAATGGACAAGTCAGATAGGAAAGACAGCTGCTTTGGGGGCACACGAGTTACAGTTGCTGTTTCACTTGTCATATGTCACATACTCTATGGTGGCCTTGAACTTCTGATTCCCCTGTTTCCACTTCCCGTGTGCTAGGATTTCA
Organism: Microtus ochrogaster; assembly: GCF_000317375.1. Classification (NCBI taxonomy): domain Eukaryota; kingdom Metazoa; phylum Chordata; class Mammalia; order Rodentia; family Cricetidae; genus Microtus; species Microtus ochrogaster. The sequence goes on from NC_022018.1 coordinate 54,054,066, forward strand.
GTTGTGTGCCATGTCGCCTGGCTTAGGCCATGACGAGGAAAACCCAGGGCTACATGTGTGCTAGATAAGATAAGCACTTTATCGACGGAGCTTCATTTTATTTTAAAGCATTGTGTGTGTGTATATGTGCATGTGTGTGCATGCATGTGTGTGCATGTATGTGAATGTGTGTGTGCATATATGTGAATGTGTGTGCATGTGTGTGTATGTGAATGTGTGTGCATGCATGTGTGTGCATACATGTGTGTGCATGTATGTGAATGTGTGTGCATGTGTGTGTGCATGTGTGTATGTGAATGTGAGTGTGTGCATGTATGTGAATGTGTGTGTGCATGTGTGTGTGTATGTGAATGTGTGTGTGCATGCATGTGTGTGCATGTATGTGAATGTGTGTGTGTGTGTGTGTGTGTGTGTGTATTCATGCACACATCCAACCACATGCTATACCATCCATGTAGAGGTTCCAGGACAACTTGTGGATGTTGACTCTTTTCCTCCCGTGTGTGGGTCCTGGGGCTCGAATTCATATCACCAGTGTTAGCAAGCACCTTTACCTACTGAACCATCTCAGTGGTCCCCAACTGAGCTTTTAGTGACGAATGTCACATGCACAGTAAGAATCAGTTTAGCGGCTCTGAGATTGGGGCTTAGCGTTAGAGTTCTTGTCTAGAATGCATAAAGCCCTGGCTTCCAGCTCCAGCACCAGAGAGTAAATAAAAGAAAGACCGTAGGGACTTAGCTGGGATTCTGTGTGAAATCTCGAGGCCTCAGTTTCCTCTTCTGAAAAGCCATGGAGTAGAGCCGCACACACACACTGTGTCTGTGCTTTAGCTCTGTCTGTACAGGAGCGGCCGTGAGAAACGGCCCAGGCAGCTTCAGCGAGCTCACACCCTGTCAGGACATCCCATATGATAAGGACCCCACCCTTTGCTGCTGCACAGAGAAGCAGTGGGTGTCTGGAGGAAGCAGACTCCGCCCTGGGGATTGTGCATTGCTAGAGTGGGTCCCCTGCACCCTTCCCAGGGAAGCCGCTTAGCGGGAGACAGAGAGGTGTGGCCCAGGATACAGTGGCGGTGCAGCATCTGAACATGCAGCGTCCCCACAGGCCTGTGGACTTGAACACTTTGACATCAGCTAGTGGCGGTGTTTTGGAAAGTTGTGGAACCTTTAAGAAGGGGAGCCTCGCCGGAGGAAGTGGGTTGCTGTGCGTGGGATGTGAGGTTTTATAGCTCAGGCCAACTTCCTTCCCACTCTCTCTGCTTCCTGACTGCAGAGCAGCTATGACCGCGGCCTCAGGCCCCTGCCACCATGCCTTCCCGCCATGGTGAGCTGTATTCTCTAAAACCAAGTCAAAAGAAACATTTCTTTCTTTAAATTGCATATTGTCAGGCATATTTTCATAGTAACAAGAAAAGTAACGAATACAAGTTTGGCCACAGTTGAGACCACGTGACCCTCCCATCAATCACTAATTAAGAAAATGCCCTACAGCCAGATCTTACGGAGGCAGTTTCTCAATTGAGGTCCCCTCTTTTCAGATGATTCTGGCCTTTGTCAAGTTGACCTAAAACTAGCCAGGACACTTGGGTTGTGTTTAGGTCCAGCATAACACTCCCAGAACCACTTAGGTTTAGCAGTGTCAGGCCCTAGCACCTGCCCTCTGGAGCAACCATCTTAATGGCTCAGTGTCTCGCCTCAATGTCCCCGCCAGCAAGTCTGACTCCAGCTGGTTCTTCTGGGCTTTTCTGCTTTAGCGATCTGGATTTTATAGACCCCAGAGCAGACAGGGTGCATCCTATCACCTGGGAACTTACACCAGGACAAGGGACTGGATGTCTGTTTTCCTCAGGGACCACAGGGAAGCCATCACAAGGCAGATTGTGAGCAATGAGCTGCACCACAGCGTTTGACAGCACAGAGGGAGACCCCAGTCCTGTGTCCTGGGAAGGTGTAGTCATCAAGCACCGAGTCCCCTGGCCCTAGTGTTTTCTTCCACTCTGCCTCCTCTCCCTCCACCTCTTTCCCACCTCCTGGCAGTTCTGGGACCAGCCCTCCCTGGAAACCCTTACGACTTCAGCTCCCGTTTCTGGGAAACCCAGGACCAACCAAGTTCCTTCACTCCTGAAAACACAGATGTCAAACTCAGCTCTGTTCTTGAAGCTAAGTTTTCTGATAAGGAGCCCTTCACTAAAAGCAGCAAACAGAGAGAGGTCGTTCAGTGTCGCAGGGAGACACTGTCAGTGTTGGGGATTGCTTTCCCGACCTACAAAAACCTGCATATCCACTAACGCTGCCTACCTTCTTGTTGGCGCTGAACTCTGCCGTCACAAGGCAGCAAGCGTTTTTAACCTTTGAGGCCTCTCCTCCACTCCTCAGGCAGTGTTTCATAAATGATAGCTTTTGTTGTGGTGTAAGATAGGCTTGAACGTTTTAAATATAATCAGGGAAGTGTGGTATTTGTAAAACAAAACTATCAAAATGAGTGCTACATCAAACGGAAAAGTAAAATTGATCTACACAAATGAATGATTAAAGGGGCCAGAGGGAGGTGCTGGTGGCCCAGAGGGAGGTGCTGGTGGCACAAGCTACGCAGCTGGATTTTCCTCAAACCCAGGTTTGATCCCAGGGACCTCCCTGAAGATGGGAGGAAAGAATGAAGGGACAAAGCTGGCCTCTGCCCTCCACACACGGGCTGTGTCGCACCCCCTACACACACATGATGCACAGACTAGTAATCAAAAAAGAACTTTCAAGAAGCGATTAAACATTGAATAGTGACAAACAAATGGAGCTCAAAATGAAGAAATTGAACATATTTCTGGATAAAAAGGACCAATATCCTAGAGACACTATTTGCATGCAAGTGCCAATGCGTGACTTCTTCCCAGCTCTTAGAGAGTTAAATGAATTAAAACAACACAATGTTGCAGAATGGGCTGATAATATAGCACAGTGGCAGGTATGTTCTAAACATGTGCTCAGTGGAGTTCAAGTCACCAAACCATCCCCGTTCTCCCCCCACCCACAGAGTAGGAAAGGGAGGGGAGATTAGCGAAACAGAATAGCTATTCTAGAACTTGATTAGATAGGTTCATGTATACATATAAAATAACATATATGATGATAAATATAATATTAAAGTCAGGGGCTGTAAAGATGGCTCAGTGGTTAGGAGAGTTGTTCACCATTTCTTGCACGGGACCTGCATTTGGTTCCGAACGTACCCAAGGCAGCCCACAGCTTCCTGTAACACCAGCTCCATGGTGTCTGCTGCCCTCTCCTGGTCTCTATGGGCTACTGCATGCACACAGAGCACGTGAATGTATTCAGGCTCACACACGCACTTAAATCGAAAACCAAATATTTGAAAAGTAATTATTGAGGGGCTGGAGAGATGGCTCAGTTGTTAAGAGCACTCACTTCTCTTCCAGAGGACCCAGGTTCAATTCCCAGCCCCCGCCCCCCATGGCAGTTCACAACTGTCTGTGACTCTAAGTTCCAGGAGATCTAACGCCCTCACACATACATGCAGGCAAAACACCAATTCACACACACACAAAATAAAAACTCAATCTAGAAAAAAAAATAAAAGTAACTATTGAAATCAAAGAGCATATGAGCTGGGAACGTATGCAGGAAACAGGTGTTAATGCAGGCACCTTGTGCAGAAGGTGATCTTTGTTGGGCTTAGTCACCGTCAACATGTATGACTGAGCTGGGTGACTGGCCGTCGGCCACTCTTCTGATGGTTCCACATATTGTTGTTGATGCTTCGAGGTAAATGGGAAACCGAGCCAGTGCCTCTCCTGTTCAGGAATGTGAACCCCGGACCCAGAGCCATGGACTGGGATTTCGGCTCACAGGAGGGTTGCCCCTCACCCTGAGCCTTCATTTTTTCTGAGTACCCCTCAGCAGTATCACTGTTCAGGAGCCAGGGAGCAGGGGGAGGGGAAGGCTCACTCCTGCCTTTGTCCCAACTACAGCCACAGTCAGCTTCCCGGACCTCGGGCTCAGAGAAACCTGGAAGGGTTTTTAGCATGCCAGTGTTCTCTGAGCAGCTGAGAAAACCGAGGCAGAGTATCAGCCAACACAGAGAAAAATGCGTCCTGTCTGGACCGTTTGGCTAGACTCTTACCTCATCCCAAATAGAAAAATACTCCCACAAGTTAAGGATGGAAGGGACCTAACCAAGGGTGGCCAGATGGGAACTCTGGGTGAGAAGTTACAGAAGAAAGATAAACATACTTGAGCAAGTACAATCAATCAGCTTTTGTCTGATTAAGTTGTTAAAAATTGTGGCTGGGAGGACGGATGGCTCAGCAGTTAAGAACGCTTGCTGCTCTTGTGGAGATCTACGGTCAACCAGCCCACTCCAGCCCATAGGATCTGATGCCCTCTTCTGGCCGTCACAGGTACTGCTCCAATGTGCACATACACGCATAAACAAAAACTACAATAATTCTTGTTAAAATTAAAACTTGGGGGAAATGCTTAGAACTTTTCTTCTAGACAGGAGGTCAACATCCTTGAGGCATAGAGTATAAAATATGTTAACTTTTTTGTGTGTGATATGTTGATACATCCACAAGAGCAAGAGGGCATCTAGGAATTAGCTAAATGATACAAATTAATTAAGTTTGGAAAAGATCAAGTTTGAAGAACTTTGAAGGGTAGGAAGAGAGACCAACTTCATTAATAATGGAGGCATGGAAATAAAACATGGTGTTTAAAAATATTTAATCGTGTGTGTGTGTGTGTGTGTGTGTGTGTGTGTGTGTTCGTGCCACATATGTGTGGGTGCTCATAGAGGCCAGAAGAGGGAGCTGGACCCCTGGACATGGAGTTACAGGCAGTTGTGAGCTGCCTACTGTGCATGCTGGGAACTGAACTCAGGCCCTTTGAAAGAGCAGCAAGCTCTCTTAACCATTAAGCCCTGTCTGGAGCCCCAGGTGATTTTTATGTAAACAAGCAAGGGAGTGCGCTGAGGAGCGATGTCGCCCCCTGCTGGTGGCTTTGGCAGTACGCATCAGGTTTAAAGCTGGCCCTACATCTTCACCAACAGGGTCTACTTCAGTGGAGCTAGCCACTGTGGTTCAGACTCCGCCCCAGAAATAATCATTCAAGTGAGCAAAGACGTACCCGCGACTGCCTCTGCAGTGTTGTCCGTGAGAGGGAAGATGGGAAGCGACTCTCCCTGACACCAGTGGCCTCCTAGGTCGATGATGGCTGCTCCACTTAGAGGAATCAGCTGTCGATGCAATCGGTGCCGACATAGAGTAAACTGGGAGCGAAGCCGCGTGCCCACTTGTAAAGGCAAAAACCACTTTATTTATATTTATAATCCGATAGGACATACAGCCACTGGCTCTTGGCCGGCAGAGAGGACCTGTCACTTAAAATTTTTCTGTAAAGTTGATATGACTTGACAGCTGACTTGGGACGCACTCCCTAATCCCAACCTCAAGAAATGGAGGCAGGAGGCTACTGGGTTCAAGGTGAGCCTGAGCTATAAGGCAAAATCTATCTCAGGAGACACTTTGTGGAAACTTAAAACACACACATGCCAGGCATGGGGGCACACACCTTTAATCCTAGCACTTGGGAGGCAGTGGCAGATGGACAGCTGAGTTTGAGGCCAGCCTGGTCTATAGAATGGATTCCAGGCCCAGTGCTACACAGCGAAACATTTTCTCAAATTAAATAATTGATAACACATATACACACACATAAACACACACTGTCTCTATCTCACACACAGTCTCTCTCTCTCTCTCTGTCACACACACACACACACACAGTCTCTCTCTCTCTCTCTCTCTCTCTCTCTCACACACACACACACACACACACACACACAGTCCAGGAACAAAACTCAGTGGTAGAATAGAACACTTGCCCAATACTGAAGAGGCCCTGGGTTGCATCCCTAGTATCATATATACAGGCGCACACAAAGAGACAAAAATCTATATCACACAATGCTTACATTAAGTTTTTTACATTTCAAGGTTTATTTTATGTGTGTAAGGGTTTTACATGCACATATGTATGCATACCGTGTGCATGCCTGTTGCCCACAGAGGCCAGAAGAGGAAGCTGGATCCCTTGGAGCTGGAGTTACATGCAGTTGTAAGCTGCTATGTGGATGCTGGGACCTGAACCCTGGATCCTCTGGAAGAGCTTCCATTGCTCTTAATCACTGAACCATTTTTAAAGCTCCCAACACTTGCATTTTAAAAAAATATTTTATGTATTCTTAGAGAATTTCACACATGCATAGCAATGTCTTTTGATGGTATCCACGACCCCCTAACTCCTTCTGAACCCCACATTGCATCCTACTCCAAGTTTTTAACCTCTTCTTGGGAATCAGACATAGTGGTGCATATCTGGGTCTCAGCTCTTTCGGAAGCAGGAGGATTGCTTGAACCTGAAAATTCAAGGCCATCCGGAGCAACATAACAGGACCCTCTGGTAACCTCTCCAGAAAGAATGCCTTCAGACTTTCCAATAACTGAACAAACAAAAAGCATAAACAAGCAAATCAGCATTTGAATCCCAATAGAGTACACACACCCACACACAAACACACACTACAAATAAAGGCTGCATACTGTTTACATAAACAACACTGGTTTTCATGTGTTGATTTTGCTCTCTTAGCTTTGCTGAATTTATTTCCTAGTTCCAAGTGACAGCACAGGCCATCCAGACTGGCATGGCCACCACCGCAGCATGGCTCTCAGACACCAACATGGCCCCAGGTGGCAGCTCAGTCCCTGGCATCAGCATGGCCTTTGAAGGTCTTATGAGCTATACTAAAGATGGCAACACAGACCCTGGCTGTGGCAGGGTCACGGACTCAAACATGGCTCTTAGCAGCAGCCATGGTCTGACTATATCGTGGCTCCAGGTGATAGCCCGGGCCACTCAAATCAGCCTAGGACACCAATATGATGCCAATATGACCACAGGCTGCAGCCTACAGCCCAAGCATCTATGTGGCCCTTGGTGGCAACATGGGCCAGGGACAGTGTCCTAAATGCCAAAGAGCCCAAGAAATCAAACTCCCACTTCACGACAACAGCAGAAACCTGGTGTCAAAAGGGAAAAGGCAACAGAAATAGAAACCGGGAAGTCAGTCTTACTCGTTGGTGAGGGTGGATAGAAACCGCTAGAATAGTCAATTACCTTACACAAAGAAGAGATGTTTTCTCTCCCTTCAGTGTATTTAACACAGCATCACAGTAAACATCAAAATGTATACTGTTTTCAATTTGCTAAAGTTTGACACTTGTAATAAAAGAGTCAGCAAATACTGAGACATGAATAACATCAGGAGACTGGCTAAGCCTATGGTATCCAAGAACACTGTGTGTGTGTGTGTGTGTACAGGTGTGTGTGTGTGTACAGGTGTGTGCATGCTGTGTGTGTATACAGGTGTGTGTATGCTGTGTGTATGTACAGGTGTGTGCATGCTGTGTGCATGTACAAGTGTGTGCATGCTGTGTGTATGTACAGGTGTGTGCATGTTGTGTGTATGTACAGGTGTGTGCATGCTGTGTGTGTATACAGGTGTGTGCATGCTG
>NC_022018.1:54062025-54073072 GCF_000317375.1 Microtus ochrogaster
TATGTACAGGTGTGTGCATGCTGTGTGTGTATACAGGTGTGTGCATGCTGTGTGTATGTACAGGTGTGTGCATGCTGTGTGTGTGTACAGGTGTGTGCATGCATATTTTCACACAGGCTGAAGGAGGGCATTGGGCATCCCGTGCTATCACCATCTGCCTGGCTCCCTTGAGATGGGGTCCCTCTCACTGAACCCAGAACTAGGCTGGTCTCGGCACGCTCATTCACCATGCTATTTTCACCTCCTGCAGCACAGAAGTTATGTTTTACTGCTGATTCAGAAGATTCGAACCTAGATTCTCCTGCTTGTGCAGCAATGGCACTCACCCACTGAGCCATTTCCCCAGCGGCCCCCATAACATTCTATAACAGGAATGAGAGGCATTCTGATTCAGGTCAGAAACAGAACAGTGCATCGTCTAATATCCTGGTAGGAAGGCAGGGAAAAGCGTGGTGTAACATGAGCATCAGTGGCATTCCCGAGACTGAGGAGCATACATGAAGGTGGGCCTGTGAGATGACAGTGGAGCCGATACAGCCCTGGTAAAGTCAGTACCAAACTACCCCTCTCATGTGTATGTGTGTGTGTGTGTGTATGTATGTGTATTTACGTATATCTGTGTGTCCATGTGTGTGTCTCTTTGTGCAAACATTTGTATGCATATGTCTATATGTGTATATGTGTCAATGTATGTATGTGCATGTATATGTCTCTGTGTATATGTATGTCTGTGTATGAATGTCTATGTGTGCTTATGTGCATGTATGTATCTGTATGTGTATATGTGTGTATGTTGATGAAATTCCAAATCCCTAACTGTGCCTCCAACCAGGAGCACAAACATACAGCAGTGTACAGGGCACAGCACTTGTTGATGTTGTCAGGCAACGATTGCTTGCTTCTTGTTGTTGTTCTTTTTTCTTTTTTAAGACAGGGTCTCATGTAATCCAGGCTAGTCTCAAACTTGCTATGCAGCCAAAGAGAACATTGAACTCCCACTCCTTCTGTCCTCACTTCCCGAGTGCTGGGATTACAGGTGTACATCGCATGCCTGGTTTACACAGGGGTAGGACTAGACCGTTGGGGCTTTGTGATGCTAAGCAGGCTTTCTAGCAACCGCTCCACGTTCCCAGTTGCTGTCTGATGCCTTTGCTCCCCTCTCAGCCTTGATTTTACTGGCCTCCCCCTAAAGGCACAACTTCTTGCAAACTGGGCCTCAGCAGCTGGCAGCAGCATTAACACTCGGGGCTTCTGCAGCTCTTGACTGCACTGAGAGGTGACATCCAGTGCCTGCCCCAGCCCTCCGCGTTGTGAAAGCACCCTGAAGTTGGTACAGAGACAATACTGTCTCAGAACACACCCCCATTGTTCAGCCGCTCTTGACTGTATTGTTGAGAACAGAGCTTTGCCGACAAACCTGGCAAACATCACTGAATGAGTTAGAGAAAAATCTTAACAAATAGGGAGCCAAGTCATTTTATTCTCGGCCTTAATGTGACATCCAAGGACTGACAGTCAGGCACTCAGCTAGCTTCCCTATGGACACTGAGAAATAAACGTGAGTATCCTGTTTTAAAAGATTGGACTTCTAAGCCGTTACTTGCAGGGTTTGTTACTAGAGAAGTTTCTCTCACTGTGTAGAGCACCCGAGACCACGAGAATGAGATGTAGCTTTCCCTCCTGAGCATGAAGCCGGCTCTAGGCGCTGCTTTTCTGTGACTGTCTCCTGTCGCTGGTGATCGTTCATCTCTCTCTCTAGGAGAGCGAGAGGAAAGGAACACAGTCTGAGTGAACAGAAAAACAAGTTCATCATGACATGCCTTGTTCATCACCCAGCATTCATTCACCCACCTAACTGCTAACACTCCTGAAGCTTTTGGGGTGCTGACATCCTCAACTTTTTATGTTATTTCTCTCTTCAGAGAGGTCCCCAAATGTAGCTCTTTCTACTCAGATTTAAGCAAAGCTTTCTTGTGAGACTCTTCAAGGAAACTTCCTGACAAACAGGCTACATTCAGATTAGAGATCACTTTTTTCCTTTGCCCCGCCCCTTCATCCTGTCTGCGAAAGATGTCTAGGTACCCACTGGCCTTCAGGCAATCACGACCTCCAAAGCCACAGGTGAACAGTGGGCAAGAGGCCCTGCCTGGCACTTGTCCTGCCTGAGTTGCCAGGTCTGACTAGCACCTGTGGATTTGGTCACAGAAGAGCAATTTGTTTTACTTGCCTGGGACACTCTTATGAGGATTTGGGGACATGCAGCCAATCACAGTCTGAAATGGTCATAGCTATTGTTGTATGAAAACAGGATGATACTGGCACAGCCAACAACCTGACCTGTGGAACCATAGTCTTAAACCAGCTTCATGGCAGTAAGAGGGTGCACATAAGGCAATGACAACTGGATGTCACATCCATGAGGAAAGAATGGGTAAGTGAGTTCTAATTGTCTATCCACTTGAGAGTTATTTACTTCAAGCAAATGGGACAGACGGTTCTTAGCAGGGTTCATCTCCAGTAAGAGGTTATATGTCATTGCTTCAAGCAGATCGGAGTGGGATACTCACTTTCCCAAACATGGACGAGTGAGAGCAGGAGGAAAAAGTATGAAGAGAGTGGGATGGAGGGAAAAAAACAAACTCTCAGACTCCAGTGGAGGGGTGTGATAAGGGGAGGTGGGGCTGGTGGGTGGCGCTAACCCAACAGCCGGGGCTGTGAGCTCAGATCCTGGGAGAGAGCCAGGGAGCCTGCCCACTGCTGAGTGTGACTCACCCCAGGCAGTTTTCTCTGTGTGAGCCTGCCCACTGCTGAGTGTGACTCACCCCAGGCAGTTTTCTCTGTGACTCCAGGGACTAGTAATTCCACACCAGGCTCCAGTAGGATCACATCTCCTCCCAAGGTATCAAGGGAGATGGAGAAAGCCGCCGCTGTCCAGGGCTCGATTGAGGAATTCTTAGAACTGTGGCAGTGCTTGTGCCAAAATACAGCGGTCTGTTTGAAGTTTTGAAGCAAAACTTCTCACATGGATACTGTGTCTTCCTCACCCACCGTTCTCATAACCTCTCATTGCCTGACCACTTCCTCAAGTGTCTTGATGGCTTTCTGCAGGGAAACCCTCCCACAGCCAGCAGGATGCAGGAGGGCTTTCCAAGAGCCTGTCAAATCCCAAAGCACGGGTTTTTGCAATACAGGAATAAGCAAACCTTTCTCATTGGCAAGGGTGTACTGACTGTATAATAACTATTTTGATGAATAAAGACTTGGGTCTCACTACAGTGATTTAAAGCTCACGGTCTGAAAGGCAGCTCCTTTTGCATCCAGTTAAAATTTAACACCATCTTTTCTGCTTTCAATGTCTTTTTGGAATGGTTACTTTGGTTAGGGCTTTCAGTGCTTTGAGAAGAGAGACAGTGATTGGACAGCTTTGTCTTGCTCCCGTACCGGAAGGAACGCTTTTAACTGTCCATAACTGAGTAGGGTCTTGCCTATGGGCTTGTCTTCTACAGACTTTATTATGTTGAAGTACTTTTCTTCCGTACTTAATCGCTCAAGAAGTTTTATCCCAAAAGTGTGTTTATCTTGGCAAATGTGTTTTCTGCTTCTGATGAGAGAGGAACACGGAATGTGCTCTTCATTCTCTTAATCTTGAGGAGCACTTTGGTGCTTTGCAGCAATTGAACTGTCCTTGCGTTCCAGAGACACGCGGCATTTAATCGTGAACAATGGTTCTTCCAAAGCGCTGTGGAACTCTGCCTTGCTAGTACTGGGTTAGGAATTTTTGCACTGTTGGGGACATTAGCTTGCAGTATTTTTGGTTTACTTGTTTTTGTTTTGTCAGTCTTCCCCACCATGGTATCATTTTCTGGTTTTGCTATGAGGGTAATGCTAGCCTTGGCAAAGAAATGTCTCAGCATTGCTACCACTGAAGATGGGACCAAGCAAGGTGTCTAGGCTCTCCAGTATACCACGATGGAAGTCCCGCCCCCAGCAATCTGTTTTTTCCCAAGCTAGTTTTTTTTTTTTTGATGTGCACGAAGCTTGGGAAGTAGTAACAGGAATGGAGCAACACAACCCTGCTTTTACCCAAGACAATTTTTTCTGTCATGTAGAAGGCCCCATCTTGCTCCATACTCTAGAGTGTGGGTCTTTGTTCTTCTCTGACATGGCTGCCCAGAAGGCAGGCCACAGACTTTCTTGATTTCCAGGAGCATCCACACATTCATACCTCACCTCGCCACCCCTTTTCAAGTCTGTTTGAATGTCATTTTCACTATTCCTTTGCTTTGCTACTTTATATACAATCGCAATTCTTATTTTAAATGCTTATTTTTTTTGCTTGTTTATTCCTACTTGAATATACACTTCAATGGGTAGGAAGAGTTCTTTGTCCATTTTGTTTACTGTTGTACACTGATTCTGGAGCATGAGTGATGGGTGTACTAACTGTAAGCATACCTTGAAGGGAAACATTAGTGTGCTGGGCGGACATGCCAGTCACCAAAGCATTTGCTTTACAGGTCTGAGGACCTGAGTTCAATTCCCAGAAGTCATGTAAGAGAAACTGTGTGTCATAGCAAGCACTGTGACCCCAGCACTTGGCAAACAGAGGCAGGCAGATCCCCTTGGCTCACCAACCAGCCAATTTAGCTGTTTGATGTGTTTCAGGTTGTTTAGAGAACTTGTCTCAAAAATAAAAGAAAAAACAAGACCATGATGAACGGCACCTGAGAAATGACACTCAATGTTGCCCTCTGACCTCTGTACAAGCATGTATACATGTGCTTACACACACACACACACACACACACACACACACACACGTGGATGTGCATACCCATACTCACACATGCACATACACAAAGAAACACTGAGGTCCTTTACAGAATGTGGTGCCTAGGATTCAACTACTGGACAAAGGGCTGGAGAGGAGGCTCAGCAGGTAAGAGCACTCAGGGCTCTACGAACCTGACTTTGGTTCTTAGTCCCCATCTGGGGCAGCTCACAACTATCTGTAGCTCCAACTCAGCACCAGGGGAATCGAGCGCCCTCTTCTGGATTTTATGGGCACTGCACTATGTGTCATATACTCTCGCACAAACACATAAACAAAAAAGAAATATATCTTTTCAAAAACCCAAGTGGTCATAAGGTATCACTTCCCGGTGAGTCCTGGCACTGTTGGGGAATACAAGAAAAGGGTGCCATTCTTTGTTGATATAACATATTTCTTCCATGCTTGACAGCTTCATCGTTGGTTTTATTGTGTTTTGGGGGACTGGTAATACCAGTTTCTTCTGTTTTCCAGTTGATATCTCACTATGGAAGGAAGGCCATCTCTCCACGGAGACTCTGTGTGATCAGACCTCCAGGCCTTTTCTCCTGTCACTTCCAGGAGAGACTCTGTCATCTCAGAAAGGCTGGGACAGGTTGGGGTGGGACTGGCTTTGTTCTATTGTCTTAGATGCAAAATGTGAAAACTGACCTCAGTGCAGGAAGGACAGAGTGATCCTCTTGTGTTCCCTTCACTGGCAATGGTCATTACAGCCCCTACTTCCTGTCTACCTTATGTTACAGCTTCTGGAAAATGGGATCTTCAATCTCTCCGTGGTCCCTAAGGTCACCACTGATGCTTCCTCCCTTAGAAGCAAATAGATCGTTTCGCTTTCCACTTGTTCAACTCAACACGAGGCTTGGGGTAGGGTGGGGGCAGAAGACAGACCAGATGCAAGGTCTGTGTAACTTCCTAAAAGTCTGAAATAAACATTGGCTCATAAGAAGCCACACAAACAGCGAGGGAGAGTACTGTGCTCAGCTCCCAGCATCTCCGGGTGGTAACAACATACACACATCACACTACATATGCACCACATACCATAGACACATGAACCACATGACACACCACACAATAGGATCACATCCGGGAAAATGGCACTGGTACAAGGTCACAGGCCAGCTTTGTATGCCCATATGCCCCAAAGAAATATTGTCTGTCTGTCTGTCTGTCTGTCTGTCTGTCTATCTATCTATCTATCTATCTATCTATCTATCTATCTATCTATCAATCTCTTTCCCTTCCTCTCTCCATTCCTCTCTCACTCTTTCCTTTTCTTCCCCCAATTTCCATTTTTTTAATTCCTTAACAGGGTCTCATTTATCCCAGTTTGCCCTTGTACTCACTAGCAGAGGATGAGCCCCTGCCTCCACCTCCCAAGTACTGTGATTACAGGTGTGTACCACCAAGCCTGGTTTATGTGGTTCTGGGGTAGAGCCACCAGCTTTGTGCATGCTAGGCAAAGGCTCTACCAACTGAGCCACATCCCCCAGCACCTAGAGGAAAAAAGTAAAGGAAAATAAAAAGAGCAAATTCTAAACACCTGTTTCAGTTTATCTTTTAATTTTTTTAAATGTCCATAATTTATGTTAGTAATGGGAGAGCTACCATGTTTGTATAAGTTTGTTAGTTCCCTGTTGCCACCACAGCAAATTCCTGCACGGACGAAGGATGAAGCCAAGGGACTGAGCCAGGTGTAGCCGCTGTGCTGTAATCAAGACTTGGGAGAGGCAGGGGCATCAGCAAGAGTTCCAGGTCAGTCTGGGCTATGAAGTTGGTGAAGTTAGATTCTATCTAAAAACAAAACACACACAAACAAACCCTTTCAACCAAACAAAACAAAACAACAAAAAGAAAGGAAGGAAGAAAGGGAGGGAGGGAGAGAGGAGGGAGAGAGAGAGGAGGGACGGAGGGAGGGAGGGAGGGAGGGAGGATAAGGATGAGGCCAGAAAAGCACAGTGGCTTTGTTCTCGTAGGTTCCTCCCTTTGCACAGAATTCCGTAGCTTCTGGGCTCCACCTGCCTGTGGCCGTTCTGACGTCATTCATGTGAGGACACTGTGATAGCTTTAAGTCCCACCTAGATAGCTCAGGATTACCATCTCCTCACAGTAAGCCCCCTCCCCTCACTGCAGCCACAAAAGCCCCCTTTCTGTGTAAGTAACATTTACTGGATGCCTGGGGAGGCTGACAGTCAGCTTGCCTGCAGGCAGCATCAGGATGACCGAGGGGCAGCTCTGTCCTTCCCCCAGCTATAGCTTTGCCCCTGTGGTGGTCTCACCTCAGCTTGAACAGCAGGTTGTTGGCTTCCTTGGACTGTACTCATCGTGACACTTCAAAATCCAGAAGTGGGTAAGACTTTCCACACTTGGACTTCAACCTTTCTGCCACGGCTTCCTCATTTTCAGGGGGTCACTTTGATAGTGAGAACCTGAAACAGCGGTGGGCGGGGGGGGGGGAATCTGAGGCAGCACTGAACGCCTGAGGAACCAGAGAAGAAGGTGGCGGAGGGTCCGTTGGGCTGCTCTCCACTGTCCACAGGTGAGTCATCGCAGATCAACTCCAAGTCTGAGACGGGCAATTGCTTCCTACTGAGAAATGTCCTCGCGAGATGACATCTGGCAAGGCCTCGATGTTGGGTAACAGTGAGAGCGGGTGAGAGCAAGACAAAGATTGCTTTTGTAGCTGCAACCCGGGCCACGGCACAAGCTCCTTCTGCCTGCAACACAATGACCTCATTCCTGACCTCACCCCTGGGGGAGCCCAGCCTTGCTCTAACTTGCTTCTCTGCAGACGACGTGACCGTTGCTTGAAGACAACTTGCTTGTGCCGTGTGGGGCTCAGTCAGCATAGCCTTTCCTGCCTGTGATCTTGTGTCTCTGAAGAATTCCCAAACTGATCTTTTTCATTTTCCAATCTGACTTTCTAATTCATGATTTAAAAACAAAGCAAAACCAAAAAACCTCTGTGTCCTCAGGTATTAAGTGTCTTTATTTCTTCATGCTCTAAGTGTGTAAGTAACTTTCTTTTATATTGTGTCAATTGAGCTCACTATGTAGCTCCAACTTACCTACAGCTGACTAGGTAGACCAAGCTGGACTCTACCTCACAGAAATCCTCCTGCCTCTGCCTCTGCCTCTTGAGTGCTGAATTAAAGGCATGTGCTCCCATGCCTGGCCCTGGGTTGACATTTTCTTAATAATTAAAATATTATAGAACCACAACTATATGGCTGAAACGTTAAAATAAATTGGAACTTCAAAAATGAGTATGTGGGGCACAGTAGTGCACCCCTTTAATCCCAGCTCTTGGGGGACAGAGGCAGACAGATCTCTGTGAGTTTGAGCCCAGCTTAGGGAGTTCCTGGCCAGCCAGGGCTACATGGAGAGACCCCATCTCAAAACAAACAAAACCACCAAGGAGCCCAGACTAAGTCAGAGAAAATAAAACCCCAAGCCTAAAATGAGTATATGTATGCAAATATTTTATAAAAACACCTCAGGATTCTAAATTCATTAATTTCCCTAGCAGTCAATTAAAAATGACCCAAAGAACAAGTAATAGCTGAGAAAAAGCAATAGCTGACTTTCTTTTCTGCTGTTTTCACGATATGTCAAAGAGGACGGCTGCCAAACAATTCATTTCTGCTTAGACACTATCACTTCAGCCTCTAGGTTCTTAGGAATTTTAAATAAAAGGGAATAAAGGGTCTGCAGATGCCGTGCAGTTGATCAAGCGCTGCCTCACCTGCAAGAAGCCCTGGGCTCCATTCCCAGCACCAGAATAAACGGAGTATGGAGGCTTGTAGTTCCCAACACATGAATGTAGAGGCAGGAAGATCAGGAACAAAAGGTCAGCCTTGGCTACAAGGCCAGCCTGAGCTTCTTGAGGCTCTGCCTCAAAACAAAGGACAGCGACAAAACGGTAGCAAGACTTTCTGGGATCCAATCAAAGGTCCTGGCCTGGAGTGTCCACGTCTGACATCGCAGGGAACCAGGCTGTGAGTAAAGAGGAAGATTCTTGTCTCCATGCAAGCATACTGACCGCCCCCAGGCAACCTCATGCTCATTGATTACCTTCCCATCCCAGCTGTCTGCAGACCTGCACTGCTGACCACATGGGCCTGCACCCACGGACAGGATCACAGAGGCAGTGGCCAAGTCCTTCTAGACACAGTCCTGGGTTGAAGCCACTGCTGCCCCCTACAACCTGCCCTTTCTCGATGGCTTCTTAGCGAGTCACCAGTCCACAAGGGGCTGTCCTTATTAGCATAGCACTCCCCCAGAAAGGGGACAGGAACAACAAGAAAGAATGCATCCAAAAGACAGAAAATAAGAAGCACCATTTTTCCGTGAACTGCAGGAAATCAAATCACGCTGACCTAAGAACTCAGAGGACACAAAGCATGTCAAAGAAGAGGCTGAACGATGTGGAAAGTTAGCAGGAGGGCTGGGCTGGCAGCTGACTGGGTAGAGTAGCTGTCCACCATATATCAAGCTCCCTGGGCTTGATCCCCTGCACTAAACAGAATAGGCTTGGTGATTCACACTTGTAATCTCAACATACAGCAGGTGCAGAAAAATCAGAAGTTCAAGGTCATGCTTAGCTACCTACTGAGTTCAAGGCTAGCCTGAACTACTTGAGACCCTGACTTAGCTAGGGCTTCTGTTTAACATCAGTACTTTGCTGCTGACCGCATAGCCCTGACCAAAAGCATCTTGGGCAGGAAAGGAATTATTTCATCTTAGAGCCTGTAGTCCATCATCCAGGGAAATCAGAGCAGGAACTCAAGGCAGGAACCTGGAGGCAGGAGCTGATTCAGAGGCCATAGAGGAATGTTATTTATTGGCTTGCTCCTCCTGACTTACTCAGCTTTTTTGTTTGTTTTATACAACCCAGGACCACCAGTCCAGGAGTCACTTCAATCCGTAATGAAGAAAATGCCCCATGGACTTGCCTACAGGATAATTTATCAATGTATTTTCTCCACTGTGGTTTCTTCTCAGATAACTCTAGCTTGTGTCAAGTTGACAACTTGATTATTACAAAGTCAGCACAGGCTTTTTTAAAATATTTATTTATTTATTATGTATACAATATTCTGTCTGTGTGTGTCTGCAAACCAGAAGAGGGCAGCAGACCTCATTATAGATGGTTGTGAGCCACCATGCGGTTGCCTGGAATTGAACTCAGGACCTTTGGAAGAGCAGGCAATGCTCTTAACCACTGAGCCATCTCTCCAGCCCCCAAGCACAGGCTTTGATAAGGATAAAAAGCACACTGATTTCTCATAATGGAGTCTTTCATCCTTGAGCTCACTGTAGGGATGAGCCTAACAGCCTGTTATTGTCAATACTCCCCAAAGCTGAAAGGGGCAGACACTTAAAGCTCACACAAGTAGTGATAGTGACTGACTTCTTCCATCAGCCTGGGATTCATTTGGACAGTGCTGTATTTCTTTTTATTTTTTTCCTCGGGACTATTTCTATATTCTCTCTCTCTCTCTCTCTCTCTCTCCCCTGAAATTTGAATAAGTTAGAAAAGTTTCTTTTGCCCAATACAAACCTCACAGGGTTGTTGAAAGTGTGACAGGATCTTCCTCAGCTCTGTGGCCGTACTTGTGGGCTTAGGGTGCCAGACACTCACGGTCACAGAAGGCTGACCTGGGACAGTGACTCTCCAGTTTGTCATCTGATGCCGACGATAAGTAAAAACGTGGGCAGTCCTGGAAGTAAGCAAAGGAGAAGCCAGCTTTATTAAGCAGAATTACAGAAAAGTGAGAAATTGAAGGAAGTGAGAGAAACTCCCTAGAGGAGGAATTCCCAAGACAGAGAAAGCATTGAGTTTCCTTGTTGAGGGGTTTGGAGTGCTTCGACAGCCACTGGACCACAGCTGAGGTCATTGCTGTGACACTGGTTAATTCCCTCGGTGTACTGAAGATTGACACGCTTGGCACGACCGCCCTGGCCCACCTGAGGATGATCACACATTGTTGATGGGTTGCCCACCCAGCTTTGTTTACCCATGACCCTGGCTGGTTAGTTATGGACCTTGACTATCTGCCGGCTGGTTCTCACTCACTGATGAGAACTTTGAAAAAAGAGCTCACTATGGGCCCTCTTCCCTTCCTGCTCACAGAGAGCTGGATCAAAAATATCAAAAACATCTGTATGCTTGGTGAAATATGTAAACGGTATAAAGCTTTTCAATTTTTTTTT
>NC_022018.1:54073722-54080907 GCF_000317375.1 Microtus ochrogaster
CCAGGACTGTTATTTAATTAGAAAAGATTTGATTACATTTATCTGTTTATGTATGCATGTGTATTCGTGTATGCCACAGCAGACTTGCAGAGATTAGAGGGCAGCTTGTGGGAGCTGGTTCTCTCCTTCTACCGTGAAATTTAGCACACTCATTAAAAGTAAAATAAACCATTAGCAAGCAGGTTTATTCCAGGGTGGTTTAATCTTTGAAAATTTCTACAACAAAATTCATCATAGCACTTGTAAAATTATAAAAATTATAAAATATACAGACACCCGGAGACATTGTGCAGAAACTTAAGCACTAGTTTAACAAATAATTAAGTATATGAATTAATGTATTCCTAGTATCAGTTGTTTCTCAGAAAGAGAGGGCCTGGGCCTGGGCCGGCAGGGTGAGTCGGCACATAAAGGTCCTTGCCAACAAGCCTAGTGACCTAAGAGTGAGCCCCAGGACCACACTGGGTGGGAGAAGAGAATGCACTTATTCTACATGTGCCACAGTGTGCTCAGGGTTTCACTTCGGCTTCTCTCTCACTGAGACTCGGTATCATTCATTCACAGAACTACTCGGTATCATTCATTCACAGAACTCCAAAGCCTGTAGCAATCATTCCCTTCCATTTCCCCAGACACTCTTATTGCTTAAGACACAGCTGAAGGCAAAATCAGAGTGAAGAGTAGCTTCCCTGAAGCGCCCACGCAGTCAGTTGGCCTGGAAATAATACTGAAGTGTTCAGACAGTGCACTGAACGTGGCGGCAAATGCCTGTGATCCCAGCACTTGAGAAGTGGAGGCAGGAAGATTCAAGTCCAAGGTCACCCTTGAGTACTTAGCAAGTGGGTGACCAGCCGGTGCTACCCGTGTCCCAGAGAGTGAAAGACAAATGTTTGGTTATTATTGTCCTCCCATTTTAATTGTCCTTCAGGAATACTTTTTTAATGGGTAAACATGGGTTTAATGTATTAGCCTTATGATATTCATGTGTGTGCTACATAAATGCTTTCCACAAACCACAGTACCTGTTTCAAATAAAGTCAAAACACCTCCTAATTATTGACCTTTGAGACGTCAAACTTAACAAAAGTAGAAAAAGCAAGTTCCTTCCAAGTTCCAAGAATATGGTTTTCCATTACGAAAAGTATGTTTACCACATTTTAGTCAATAAGAACATTGCCTCTTCTTTGGGGGATAAAAATGGACCTTTCTGACCTCCACAGTAGAGAATTTGAAACGTTCTGTGTGTCCAGTTTTTTTAAAGCCCCATAAAGTGAAATCCAAAACTGTAACTGAACGCAGTTTGGAGGCAGATGACTAATTTTCTCAACTATTTTTGGATTTTTCCCTTCATCCTTTGTAGCTTCCAGAGAAAATTTCCCTGTTAAGTCTTCAGCTCCCTCAAACCCCCTTCTCCCCTGAGTGATAGGAAGTTGAAAGGTTACTAATGAAAAGAGTAAAAAAATGTCCCCACCCGACCCCTACCCCACCCCCACCCCCGGGTGCTGCCTCCTATTCACTGGTAAGGAATGTGGCTAGGCTCACACAACCAAGGTTAGTCTAAAGGAATGTGCATAAGCTAGCCTCTGCATGACATCAGAGCATGGTCCCCCAAAACTCATGGAGGCTTTCTGAAACAGCCAGCTCACCACTCCCAGGTTCTCTCTGTGTTTTCACGCTCTGCAGGACCACACTGAAAGGGCCAGTGAGCAACGTGAAGGGGATGGCAATGCACAGCCTACCATACACTGAAGCTGAGAAATACAGCCACAGAGAAAAACTGTCTGGGTCAGCCCCCGAAACCTTGGTAGGACTCGCTCCCTCGGCCCATTCATTTGAGCAAATGTTAGTGGACCCTGAAGGCTGAGCAAGACATCCTGAGACCAAAATGTGGTTGTGACTCAAGCTCTCCTGGACTCTTACAGTATCATGTCTGCCTGTTAGCAGTTCTGCTTCCTATCATGAAGGTCATGGACTCTGGACCCTCAGAAACTGTAAGTCCCCAAGCAAACTCTTTTTTCTATAAGTTGCCTTGGGCATGAATCTTATCACAACGATAGAAAAGTAATTAAGACACTATATATTCCTTGTGTCACCCCTTCCTGATTTATTAGAAGTCCTCCTAGTCCCAGCCTCAGGCATCACCATTCCGGGAGACCTTGGCTGAGTTAAAGGAATGTGAGTGCCCTGTCATGCCCTGTTGATTACTACTGTGTCATTATTGCAATGTGGGGGTGGAACCCAGGCCCTGCTCTTGCTAAGCTCTTCTACTGGGGTCTACCTCCAAGTCCATGTTATTATCATCATTTTCCTATATTCCATTTTTGTCTGAATCGTGTGCCAGAAAGATTTATCCAGGGCTGGCAAGAAGGCTAAGTGGATAAAGGTGCTTGCCGCCAAGCCTGATGATCCGAGTTCAATCCTCAGGACCCACTTGGTGGAAGGGGAGAATAGACTCCTACAAGTTGTCTATGCGTGTGCCATTGCACACGCCCCACAACAATATGCACAAATAAATACATAAGCATACATTTTTAAAAAGAAAGTTTCACCCTGAATCCCCTCTGTTCCTAAAAGTTTCAGTGTGCAATTCCTAAAATATAAGATTTTTAAAAACATAATGCAAGTATTAAAATCAGAAAGTTAGTACTGATAGAAAGTTGTCTAATTTTCAGACCCCCCTTAAATGTCAACAAATATATTTCACCACAGAAGAAAAAAAAAAAAAGCTTCCGTTCTTGATTGAGGTCTCATGTCGTAGTTAGTTTTGTGTCCTTAGGAAGGACAGGCTCCTGGGCTTTCATGAGATGAGGAGGTTAAGGCTCTTTGCTTTGTTATGTCCCTTGGTGTGGATTAAAGCAAGAACCAGGGCACTGTTTTTGGCAATGGTCAGGGAATGCTTGATTGTGTGGTTTTCAACCAATGCGAGAGTCAGCAGCTGAGGGCTGATGAGCAGCAGGAACAGCGGCACTTGCTCATCCTAGACTCTGCTTTTGGTGGTGGAAGTTTCCAACGGTCAACAGTGATCCAAAAATAGTGGGGAAAACCCAGAGAAAAAGCTCCATACAAGTCTCAGAGCTGCTGAGTAACCCAGAATCAAGCCCCCTTTGCCAGGTGTGGAAGTGTGGTTTTGCAGAGAGAGAGAGAGAGAGAGAGAGAGAGAGAGAGAGAGAGAGAGATTAGAAGTCACTGGAATTAATCTCTCGTTCGTGCATCTGCAACAAGTTCAGAGTGGAAACTTTCTCAAATGCATTGTCACGTTGAATTGAATGTGTGCTTGGCTCTGGTTGACAAAGGTTTTCCTTTGGGGACACCCAAAGGGAGCAGGATAATCCCATTTCATCTTGACAGGTGCAGAGCCATGAGAATGCCTTGGCAAAAAGCTACGCTCTACCTTCAAAAACACATGTTCTAGAACAATGGCTCTCAGTCGCTGCTCGTGGCTCAACTGATGACTTCTGGCTGTCACATTGCCGTGGCCATGAAGTCTACTTTCTCTCTGTCTTCTGAAACAGGCCTCTTCAGAGTCTTCAGTTCCCATGTATTTACCATACAGCACTGTGAAGCTTGCAGCTGCTAAGACTTACAGTGTCATGAAGGACAAGCAACAAGCTGTCAGGCTTTGTCGTATACCTAAATTTCATTCCCACAGGGCAATGACAAAAGCTCTAGGCTAACTTGTTCATCTACTCAGAAGATGGCTTCGATCTACAGAGGGACAGGTGAGTCCCCTTTGGATCTTTGGACCTCCAATCTTTTTGGGATGGCTCTTTTTGCTGTCCTATTTCATCAGAAAGCCTTGGAATGGGGCTCCAATCTGGATTTCTGTGGCTTTGGTCAAAGATGTTCACAGGGCCAGGCTACATTTTTCAGGCAGCTTTTCTTCGTGGGTGGAAAAGGCTCACCCAGGAGAGATTTTTCTTGGCCTTTGCAGCCCTTTCCCACCCAGAGAGGACACAAAATCGAATATGAGCAAAGAAAACAGATGCACTGCCCATACACCAATAACTCTGCTATATTAATAGATGAGCACAGCCAACTGACTTCCTTAGGGACCTTGGGGTCTGTCCTTCTGAGCTATTTGTGCTTTGTCTGCCCTTTCCCTGGGCTTCTTGCTGGACCAGCTTGGTAGCTTGCACATAAGGTCATGGAGCTCTGATGACCCTGTAGGGGTAGGCTTGCCCCAGCAAGTGCCCTGTACCACTGAGCTTGGGAGTGTGGAGCACATGCTCTAGAGACAAACCCATGTCCCGACCTCTCAGATGGGACAGCAGAAGACTATGCTTGTTGCTTTTCCTACTGCTGCCATGCAGCAAAATACCCGATGAAGGAACTTCATTCGTCTTTGGAGTCCTTCAGTGTCTGTCAGATGCTGTGTGTGTGTGTGTGTGTGTGTGTGTGTGTGTGTGTGTGTGTGTCTGATTGGGATTCCCCTCTGTATGGTGTGAATATGCTTTATTATCACTGGTTAATAAAGAAGCTAATTTGACCCATGGTTTAGCAGAGTAAAGCCAGGCAGGAAATCCGAACAGAGATATATATAGAGAGAGTAGGTAGAGTCAGTGAGATGGCATGTAGCTGCTGAAGAAGACAGATGCTGGAACCTTACCAGTAGGCCATAGCCTCATGGTGATACACAGATTAATAGAAATGGGTTAATTTCAGATGCAAGAGTTAGTTAATAAGAAGCCTAAGGCATCAGCCAAGCAGGGTTGTAATTAATATAGTTTCTGTGTGATTATTCAGGTCTGGGTGGCCGGGAATGAAAGAGCAGTCTCTGTCTACATGTGTCTGTGTGGTATGGTATGTGTGTCTATGTGTATGTGTTGTGTGGTGTGGTATGATGTGTGTATGTTATGGTGTGTGTATATGTTATATGGTATGTGTGTGGTGTGTCATGTGGTACATGTGTCTATGTGTATGTGTTGTGTGGTGTGGTATGATGTGTGTATTTTATGGTGTGTGTATGTTTTATATGGTATGTGTGTGGTGTGTCATGTGGTACATGTGTCTATGGTATTTGGTGCATATGTGGTGTGATGTGTGTATGTTGTAGTGTATGTATATTATGGTGTGTGTGTATGTGATAGTGTGTTTGTGTATGTGGCATATGGTATGGTGTGTGTGTGTTGTTGTGTGTGTTGTGGTGTGTGGTATGTGTGTATGTTTGTCCTTGAGGTCCTTTTAGTCTGTAGACGCCCTGATTTTTGCAGAAAGTAATGACTAAGTTTACAGGGAACTTGCCCTTGAGATGTCCAGGGGTTGCTTCTGACATGCTGAAGTTTTATCCCCCAAAGGTAAGACTTCATTAACAAGTGAGTTCATGCCAAACACTTGAGGAGAACCTTAGACTCAAGCACAAACTATAATCAGCTTATGTGTGTTGGGATCAATGCTTTCAACAGGGTGCAAAACTAATCCATTAAAAATGCATGAACTCCATATGTAAGATAACATACTCACCTCTAGCTTTTTTCATTTCTTAATTATTTCTTTTTATTTTTGAGATTATAATTACGTCACTTCCCCTTTCTCTTTCTCCCCTCCAAGCCCTCCCGGATAATCATCCTTGCCCTCTTTCTTGGCTTCTGTTGTAGTTCATTGTTGTTACATGCACATGTGTATACACACATATGTGTGTAGACACACATTCCTAAGCATAGCCTGCTCAGTCTATAAAATGTTACTTGTATGTATGTTTTTAGGAGCTGACCACTTGGTATCGAACAACTGGCTGGTGGGTGTTGCGGGAGGTCCTTCGGCTCCTCCAGCCTATAGCCGCTGAGATACCAGCCCATTGGGGCGTGGTCTCTCTCCCTTTAAAAAAGCGGCCACTTCCCTCTCCTCTCTCTCTCCACTTCCTGCTCCGCTGGCGACTAGACTCCTTTCCTGGTTGCACAGAGGGCTGACGGTGATCTGTAAGTTTTTTCCCCTTTAAATAAATACTACCCTATTAATCATAATTCCAAACTGCTGTGGCATTGTTTGTGACTTACGCCTTCAGGTGGGCTTTTCCCTGGAGAAGACTCTTTTTCCCAGTCCCTACTTTTCTTAGTCCCCTCGAGCTCTTTGTGTAGGATTGAGGCTTCTTGGGCTTTCCCTGGTTCACTCTGGCATGTCTACTGTTGCCCTTGTTCAGCTCATGTTTGGACTGCCCTGTTAGTGAGACTTTGAGGGGATAGTTTCTGACATTAGTAAAAGACAGTCTCACATAGTCTCCCAGCAAACTCCCTGATCTTCTGGCCTTTACAATCTTCCCACTCTCTTGTCTGCAATGTTCCCTGAGGCCTAGTGAGGGTGTATTTTGTAGATGTACCCTTTGGGACTGGGCTCCACAACTCTGCATTCTGATTGGCTATAGTTTTCTATAATGGTTTCTGTCTTTTGTAAAGAGAAGTTACTTTGATCAGTGGTTAGGACTACATTTATCTCTGGGTATAAAGACAAATAAGGCTTTCACTGTCCAGCAACTCCTTTCGCTGTGTTTGTGAGCCATTTACCAGCTGAGTGAAGTGAGGCCCAGTTGTAATCTGCTCTCATAGGGAAGACCATCACCACAACTCCCATAACTACCATAACCATCGTCATCATTGTGATCATCTTTCCCACTATAGTCATCACCAGTGTAACCATCACCACCACCACCATAACCACTGCAACCGTTGTCATCGCTGTAGCCATCATCACCACTGTAATTATCATCACCACCATCATAACCACCATAGCTATCATAATCACTGTGATCACCACCACCATAACCACCGTGACCATCATCATCAGCGTAACTATCATTATCACTGTAATCATCACCATTACCATAACCACTGTAACCATCATCACCACTATAGTCATCACCACTGTAACCATAGTCAACATTGTAACTATCAACATCTCTATAGTCATCACTACCATCATCATCACCATCACCGCAACCATTGTAACCACCATCACTACTGTAACCATCATCACCACCATCATCACCACTGTAACCAATCATCACTGTAACCATCATCACTGTAACCATCATCACCACTGTAACATCATCACCACTGTAACCATCATCCACCACTGTAACATCATCACCACTGTAACTATCATAACCACTGTAACCATCATCACCACTGTAACCATCATAACCACTGTAACCATCATCACCACTGTAACTATCATAACCACTGTAACCATCAT
>NC_022018.1:54081325-54091161 GCF_000317375.1 Microtus ochrogaster
CATCATCACCATTGTAGCCATCATCACCACTGTAACCATCATCACCACCATCATCACCACTGTAACTATCATCACCACTGCAACCATTGTCCTCACTGTAACCATCATCATAACAACCAACCCTGCTATAGCCACCATATTGCCACCACCACATTATCTGCCTTTCACACTCTGTGACCACACCCAAAGCTAACCAGCCCACACCTTCCACCATGCTCCTGTGACCAGAGGCCAACATTCAGCTACAGTGTTTTATGAAATCAGTCTTTGTTTTGCAAAGCTAGATTCATGTCCCTGTGGAGAACTGTGCATACAGCCCGCAGTCTTTTTCCTGCCAGAAGTGTTGCAGTAGGCACCCTCAAAGTTGGGTGCTCTTATTTTTAGAGGCTAGCTTCCGAGAAAAGAGCTCACTAGGCCAAAGGGTACGTGCATTTTGACTGTTAGTAGTGACTGCCAGATTGCTTTCCAAAACACTGCAGTTTTTCCTTTTCCCACGAGCAACATACACAACGGCCCTCTCTCCCAAACCCTAGCTGTCACTGGGGTGTCATTTTCTTCCCCTCATTTTAAAACAGAAATTTTAAATGAATTTCTTCTGGCTGATAAGGTAAGCATGTTCTCACGTGTTTATTGATCATTAGTATTAATTTCTTCAAAACCATCTGATCACTTAGCAGAGATATTTTTTTTTGTTTTGTTTTTTTGTTTTTCGAGACAGGGTTTCTCTGTGGCTTTGGAGCCTGTCCTGGAACTAGCTCTGTAGACCAGGCTGGTCTCGAACTCACAGAGATCCGCCTGCCTCTGCCTCCCGAGTGCTGGAATTAAAGGCGTGCGCCACCATCGCCCGGCTTAGCAGAGAGATTTTAAACTCATTTTCTAAATGAGTTTTAGAAACTTAAAAATGAAATTTCAAACATTTTTGTGTGTTATGGTGTCAATTCTATGTTTGTCAAATCTATTTGCTGTTGATCACCTGTCCTTAGACCTTCTGCACACTGATTTAATTTTTTATGTGTATAACTGTTTTACCTGAATATATATTTGTGCACCGCTTGCTTGCTTGGTAGCAAACAGAGGGTGTCAGATCCCCTGGAACTGGAGCTACAGATGGTTGTGAGCTGCCATGTGGGTGCTGGGAATTGAACATGGGTCCTCTGGAAAAGCAGCCAGTGCTCTTAACTACTGAGCTGTCATTTTAGTCCCTCGACTTTTCTTCTCGCTGCAGAATTATTTTATAAAGCAAGTAAATAAAATAAAATAATACATAAAAATAAGTAGAAAGTACATATAATTCCATAAGCATAAACGACAAGAGACTTTATTCCAAACAACTATTCACTGTGCTCTTGCGAAAACAGTAGTACAAGACACGTGCTACTGTAAGACCTTATCTGTTACACAGAGACACACACTTCTGAACCTCAATTCATCTAAACAAACTGATACTTACACCATAATATTTTTTGTGGCTGTGATTGTATATAATATCAAAATGAAACCGCACCTTAATATTAAATATGCAAGTCATTTCCTCTTCTCTTCAAGGAAAGGTATCTTTTACACAGCCCAGGCTGGCAGCTCACAGCTAACTGCGTGTAACTTCAGCCTTCTGGCCTCCTCTGGCACCAGGCAAAAACCCCATATCCATAAAAAAAAAAAAAGAAAAAGGAAATTATAATCACAAAGAAAATGTCCTGCCTCGCAGAAATGCCCACAGGTCAATCTGGTTATGGCAATGCCTCATTGAGGGAGCCTCTTCCTGTGTGTGTCAGACTGACACCTGATGTGATTCATCCACACTAAAATAAGTAAGACCATGACTGCTCTAAGGTGTGGTTCAAGAGAAAATTTTTACTGTAGGTGTGAGGGAGAGCACAGCCAGAAACATCTGGAAGAGTCCAGAGCTAGGAGAGAAAGTAGCAAATTCAACATGGCCAGTAGACTGAACCAGGGCATGTAAGGAGGGGGGGGGGCAGGAGAAGAGAAGAGAGAGCAAAGAGAAAAGAGGAGAGAGGGCCAAGAAAGGAGACCAAGAGCCAAGAGAACCTAGAGAGAGAGCAAGGAGCCAAAAGAGGGCACAGCTGAATAGCTTCCATAGGAATGAGGAGCTGGAGGGAAGGAAGTCCATGAACTGGAGACATTGAGGGTTCAGAGAAGGGTGAGAAGAGCTGAGAGGAGCCAGGATGCCCACACTGACTCTGTAACAGGTACTTGAGATGCTGAGAGATCCTGGAGGCTAGCATGTATTTTGGCGTGCTAACAGGCACTACAGTTAGTTAGCCATTTGTCCCCAGGTTCCTCTGGATCTGATACTAGAATGCCCCAAGTTCTTCTGGATCTGATATATACAATGTCATCCCCCTCACCACACACACCCTCGGGTATATAAAGAAGCCAACTTACTGAACTACTAAAAGTCTTAGGGGAATTTTCATGTGTATTGCAAAGTGAATAGATCCAGGGTGCAGAGGGTGCCTGCCAATTATATGGTATTCTGGAGAAGACAGGACCATGGGACAGTAAAAATATCAGAGATTGCTGGGAGCTGAGGGGCAGCAGGAAGCATCAGTGGGAAAAGGACCTGGGATATTCAGGGCAGTAAAACTCCTGTTTTTTTGTTTTTGTTTTTGTTTTTGCTTTGTTTTGTTTTTTTTTGGTGAGGACACATTTCTTCCCGCATCTATCAGAATCCAGACTGATGCCTCTAGGAGCTGCAGAAGATGCTTCCATATGATTCAGGGATAGTAACAGCTGGAACACATTAATGTAAGATGTTCGCAGTAGAAGATGAGGGTTAAGAGTGGTTGCCGACTTGCGGGAATTGTTTGTTTTTCTGCTCTGATGTATGCTGCAGCTTGGGGCTTGTGTAAAACACTGGTCCTGTGCTCAGGGCAAGCCGACAGTACCCTGCGGTCAGCACAAACAGGAAGGAGCTTAGTACAGACAAGGAACCCAGTGGTCAGTATTCAAGCCGCCTTCTTCACGGTGGGACTCTCCAATACCTGGTGCAGATGTGAGTGAGTGAATGCTTAATAACACACCCTTCAGTGACTTCCTGCCCACACGTTCCTGCTTCCTCTCTTTGCTCCCTAAAGTCAACTTCCTAGTTTGTGATGTGTGACTTACTTTTCCTGGTACTGATGACAGACCAAAGAAACAATTGCATCGCAGTCAACTGGGTGAACCAGTGAGTTTATGGGACTTACTGAAGTATGATACAGGGTCAGCTATATCATCCAGAAGCCCACGTCACATAGGTCAGGACTGACTTCTTGACTGGCATGCAGGCCGCTTAGCTCATGGGGGAGGGTCTCTTCTCTTCAGCGTTTGTTAGCGTTCATATAACCTCGGAGTCTTGTGGACCTTGTAAATTCCAGGAGCTTTCTGGGATTCACTGGGACTCTCTACCAAGAGGATGCTTCAATTCTGAAGAAGGAACCGCAAAGCTTGGCTTTAGGAACCACGTACAGGGGCACAGAGGTTTTTGCACTCACAGACGTGTACTAGGGAACCTAGGATGTTAGATATGCAGGGAGCTGTTTCTTCAAGGGAAGGAATGCAAAACTTGTTATCCACCCAGAAGGCTGGAACTAGCCTGGTGACTTTTGTGCTGTCCCTGTGGCCAGAGACTTTTCCGGCAACAGGCATTTTTTTCCAGACCCTTATGGTAAATTTTTCTCAGTCAATCTATAGAGCCCATCTTTATGGACTTTACAAAGAGTTTCAATGTAGTCCCAGCCAATCTGTATTAGCTTGTTTGTTCCTCAAGATTTATGGAAGCTTTGCTGTGGAAGCTTAACCATCACCAGAATAATTTTCACCAAATTGGGCTGTGCGTAAATACGCCTAAAATAAACCACTAGGAGCCAGCCTCCTAAAATCTGAACCAGCATTGGTTCAGAGTGGTGTTGAGTTGAACTACCTTCCTGTCTCCCCCATGCTCGCCTCTGAGGCCTGTGAAGGTCACATCCAAATCAGGACAGGGTCGGAGTCAAGAAAAATGCTGGAACTCCATAAAACCTCAAGACACCCTGAATGCATTTCCGTGGGCTGAACCTTAGGGATAATTGTCCATTTCTCTTTTCATTTTTATAGTTTCCAGGTCTGAATAGCCAGCATGGTTGTGGTTTTATTCTCTACACTTTTGCCTCACCATTGTGTGTTTTGATACACAACGGGTTGAAAACAGGCTCACGGGCTGGCCTGAAACATTGCTCTTTGAACTGTTTCTGTAGGAAAAGGAACCGGCGCCCTGAAACAAGGAACAAACCTGGAATGTTCTGGAGCATGCAAATTGAGTTTTGCTTTTGTGCTGAAAACAGTTTATAGGGCTATAGAGAAGGGGTTGTCCCAGCACGGCTGGTGACAAGGCCCGGCATTTGTAAGGTTTTTAGGGTGTTGTGGGGTTTTTAGGGTATTGATGCTTCCTTCTGTTTTTTGCTGATTACTTGGTAACAGGCTCACTTAGACGCTCCCTGTCAATCTCTCTGCATCTACTAGCAGCTGGCATCATTCCATTTTGCTTGGATAATTCAGTCCCATTGCCTCCCATGGCAATAGCTGCTCCTGGCAAAAGAAATGATCATTTACTCAAAACATTTGCACAGTTCTGCTCAGTTAGAGACCAAACGCGGGCTGATCATCTTCATACGACGACAAGTCAAATCAAGAAAATCCCTAAACCATGAAATGAAATTTAATTAAATATTGCAAAGGCAAACATTTTACCGGGAATAAATATTCCGAAAGAATGGCTGGAGGATACACAAAGTACTGTTTTACTCCTAGAAAGTGTCCGTGGAAACTTTGTAAATGTCAGTGTTTTCCCCGTATGAGACACGTTGTCATTGCCCAGCTGTCACATCAGGCGGGATAGCCGTTCTGAGGTGCTGTAAACCAGTCCTCTTGGCTGTTGAGGGCTGAATGTCCTCCAAAATGGTTGGACATGAGCAGGCTGCCAGGGTGGGAAGGAGCAGCTTGCTGCAATCATGTCTTTCACTCCTGTGTTGTGCACAGCGAGCCCATCTCCTACATAGTTCATGTACACCAGAGTGATACGGTCCTCTGAAAAATACCTCACTAAACCGATGCTCCACAGAGACAAACACTGCCCCCTCTGCCGAGGCTCTGCTGTCAATCTCTCTCCTCAGGGTACAGGCTCTCCAGACCCAGGAGACCTCAAAGAGCATCCTGGGGACTCTAACCCCAATCGCAAGGAGGTGTTCAGAGATGCCAATGTCTCTTGACACCATGGACACTGGAGAAGGACTATGACAGGTAGGCCAAGCTGAAATGGAAAGCTTTTATTGTCTCAGGAGGCTGGATGTTTAGGAGATATCTAACAAGGACGGTGAAGGGTTTCAGACCCAGAGCAGTGAATAGAGGATGTTGCTCACATTCTGGGACTCCCCAATTTTTTTAACATTGTTATCATTCAGATATAACCATATATATATATACAATTCATATATATTATGTAATTAATAATCCACTCATTTTGTGTGTCACTCAAATGCTTTTTTAACCTGTTGACAGGGCTGTGTAAAACCAGCACCAAACTTGAATCTTATAAAAACATTTTCATCTTTTTCTTCAAGTAAAACCCCACAGCCATTAGCAGTCAGTGTCCATAAGCCTCCTATGCAGCCCCTTCCATAAGCAGCCCCTAAAATACTTCCTGTCTGTATAAATAGGTGTGCCTTGGGCATCTTCTAGACACAGCATCACCAAGTATTCAGGCTGTGACTACTAGGACAGAGCTGGCTTGATGGCTCAACAGTTAAGACCCTTGCTGCTTTTCCAGAAGACCTGAGTTCAAATCCCACCACACCACCCAAGCCAGGCAGCTCACAACTGCCTCTAACTCTAGTTCTGATGATGTCCCCTTCTATCCTTCTAGGGCACACACACACATACACACACACACACACAGAGAGAGAGAGAGAGAGAGACAGAGAGAGAGACAGAGAGAGAGAGAGAGAGAGAGAGAGAGAGAGAGAGAATTTAAGATTCATTGTGTCTTAGCATGTTTTTGTAATCACAGAAAGAACTGTTCTAAATAGAAACTTGCTACATCAGCTTCCGTTAAAATGTGTTTAGCTTCAGAGACAATCTCCTTGGGGGCGGGATGATAAAATCACCCTAGGATGGCCAGGTAGACAAGATAAGACAGCGCCTGCCCTGCACAGACTGCTGTCCTTCACAGGCTATAGAACCTCCCTCTGCAAGAACTAGAAGCTTCAGGAGTGTTCACAGGGCTTTTCCTTTTCTCTCCAAGCGCTGCTGAATGTGTCGTTGAAGAAGGGTGAGCCTCTTAACATTCTGGTGCTTCCTTCCTCATGGCTGAGATCACTCCATTCACAAGGATACCACATTTTGCTACCCACTTGCCAGCTGATGAACAGAACAGTGCTTTTCTACTTTTAACTCTTACAGAGTTGCTATAACCATCCTGGCACACTTTTTCTGTACATATAATCTTCAGTTCTCTTGGAGCACTCCGGATCTTAAACTGCACAGCACAGCAACTCACACTCCAGGCCTATACCCATCCCAGCCTCATTTCTGTTGCTGTGATAAAATGCCATGACCAAAAGCAACTTTAGGAAAGGAAACGTTTACTTGGATTGAAATTCCAGGCTACACCCCGTCATTACAGGGAAGCCAAGGCAAGAACTTACAACACCATACACATACAAGTTGTGTAAACACATGAACATGTGCACACACAGAGAAAGGAACAGATGCTGCTTGTTAAACTGCCCTGGCTCTCTGTTGACTGGACATGTAAGGGCTTGTTATGAAGTCTGTATTCTACCCCACTGGCCTGTGTGTTCACCTTGTGCCAGCTGAAGTCTTGACTGTTGTATAGCTGCAGTATTTCTCAGTGGACAGGTGTGAATCCTCCAACTTTGCTCTGTTCCAGTCAACAAGTGTGAATCCTCCAACTTTGCTCTGTTTAAAAATTCCTCAGGCCCTTCCATTTCTATGTGGTGTAGGAAGTCCTTCTGTCTATGTGTTGCTTTTCTTGGTTAATGAACGAAGCTGTCTAGGCCAGTGACTTAGCAGAACAGAGCAAGGTGGGAATTCCAAGCAGATAGAGGAGGAAAGAAGGCAGAGTCGGGGAGACGCCATGTAGCCACCGCCGAAGGAGACAGACGCCCGGGAACTCTACTGGTAAACCACAAGTCCCGTGTTAAAATATAAAATAACAGAAATGGGATCATTTAAGATGTAAGAGCTAGCTAGCAATATGCATAAGCTAATAGGCCGAGCAGTGTTTAATTAATACAGCTTCTGTGTGGTTTATTTCGGGTCTGGGTGAGGGAAAACGAACAAGCAGTCTCCACCAACATCTATGTATGCTTTATTTTCATTTAAAAATTGCTTGTTAATTAATTTGTGTACATGTTTGGGTACCCATGCCACAGCATGGGTGTGGAGTCAGAGGACAACTGTGTGAGTCAATTTTCTTCTGATGTGTGGGCGCTGGGAATCAAACTCAGGTCATCAGGTTTGGTGGCAAGCACATTTACCCACTGAGAAATTTCATTGACCGTCTGTATGTATTTTAAAAGCAGCTTATTAATTTTTTTTGAAAAAAAAGGGCCTACCTGGAACTTTGATAAAAAGTGTGCTGAATCTTTTAACTGTGGTTATAATCAAGCACAGTTTAGTAATAATAAGTCCATGGTGATGAGGTTCCATGTTATCTTTTCCTCTTAATTTCTTTTAATAATCTTTGAGGTTGCCATTGTGTAAGCCTTGTGCTTTTTTAAATTAATTTTAAATTAATGTATACTCAACTATTTTATACATTTTGATGCTACTGAAAAAATAATAATTTTCTTGATTTTATTTTTAGAATACATATCATGAAGTAGAGCTGTGACTGATTTTCATATACGGATCATTTATGCTTCAATCTTGATTAGCTGATTTGTACTATTATTATTATTATTATTATTATTATTATTATTATTATTATTTGGTTTTTCCAGACAGGATTCTTCTGTGTAGCCCTGGCTGTCCTGAAATTTGCTCTATAGACCAGGATGGCCTCAAACTTACAGAGACCCTTCTGCTTCTGTCTCCTAAGTGCTGGGAATAAAGGTGTGTGCTGCCTCTTTTATTTTTTTACCAGATTGGAACTTTTATATAGTGGATTATATCATCTGTAAGAAAAAATTTACTTCTTCCTTTCCAGTCTGGGTACTTCCTTTCTCTGACTTCCTGTTTCTCTGCCTCCCTGCTTTCTTCCCTCTCCTCCTCCTACCCTCTTCCTTGCTTGTGTTCCTCATTCCTCCAAGTGCCTCCATCTGTGTAGACTAGCAGCAAGGGCGGACACCCTTCTCCCCGCCAAAGTTCCTTCACTTCCAAGCACATTGGCTGCTGACTTGTGTAGATTCCCATTAGGGGTAGGGGTCCCTAGTCTTGGCTTGTTGCGCATCTTACTGAGAAGAACACTTACTTCTTGTCTTTTGTCCTCTGTCTTGTTCATACATGATGTGAGCTTTCCTAAGAATGTCATGCTCCTATTTGTTCCCGCGTCTCATGAATTGTAGGAAATCTTTCATGACAGTGTGTATTGTGAATGGGTGGGGCAAAGGTGTAAGGGGGTGAGAGTGTAGGGGTGGGGCGAGGGTGTAGGGGTGAGGGGTAAGGGGGTGAGGGTGTAAGGGGTAAGGGTGTAAGGGGTGAGGGTGTAAGGGGTGAGGGTGTAGGGGGTGAGGGTGTAAGGGGTGAGGGTGTAAGGGGTGAGGGTGTAAGGGGGTGAGGGTGTAAGGGGGTGAGGGTGTAAGGGGGTGAGGGTGTAAGGGGTGAGGGTGTAAGGCACCAGAGGAAGAGATTTAAAAAGGCTGAACTGTATTTTAAGAATGTGTTTTTTGGAAGAGGAGGATGAAGCAAATGAACCTGTTGGTGAGACCCTCTCCACTAATGACGAGCGGAAGGCATCCCCATTGCAGTACGGAACCAGTAGAGCCCTCCAAGGAACAGGTGGAGCTCATTTGAATGACAGGGCCCCCTACAGTCAGCTCCAGTTCCCAGCTGCCTTCACAGCACTGGAGAGCCTGAGGATGGTAAGTCCAGTGTCAGCCTGGCTACCCAGAAGACCTTGTAGCAAAACCAGAGAATCACAAAATTACACTCAACGTATTATCAGCAATGGTAACAGTTACTCAAAACACACCAGTTCTTATTTGATAATCTATCGTTTAATGTTATGTCCTAGCACCATCTATGCCCACCCTGTTCTGTAGTAGATTACTCTATTGCTATGGTACCAGGTATCTCTTTTCGGCTCAGAGTTCTGTGTTGTCCAGTTTTTGATATGACTATGCTGTGCCATGGGCATGTATACTATGAAAATTGACAAATTAAAAATAATGGAACACTTGCCTTGGAGCAGCCAGCAGTTGAGTGTTCAGCAGCAATTCTCAAATCGTCCCACTTTGCCCAAGAAAACCAAGGAAAAGGCAGGTGAGTGGCCGAGGAAACCACGTGATCATCCTAGGCAGGGATGCCAAAGACATATGGAACTCTATCTGGCTGTTTTACTCCTAGGAGGGATTAAGAGCAAAATCAATTCAATTCTGGAAGCGTTTACAGAAAGCAACAGCAGTGCCAAACATCCCCAGCACGGATGCTGAGAATTCCATACGCGGAGGCCGCCTCTGTGAAAAAGGGATGAGATGCTGACAGGTGAGCCCTCCCTTTCAGAGAATTGATTCTCCCATGAAGAAATGCTCAGCTCCAGGACAGTGGCAAGCGCGATCGGTTTTCTTCAGGATGATGGATCCAGAAGGGAAGTGGTCTCTTCTGTTTATAATCAAAGA
>NC_022018.1:54092046-54096379 GCF_000317375.1 Microtus ochrogaster
TTTTTTTTTTTTGTATACACTGTGAAGATTTGTCACTTGGGTTGGTTAAATAAAAAGCTAAATGGCCAATAGCTAGGCAGGATTTTCAGGGCAGAGAGGATGCTGGGAAAATGGGCGAAGATGCAGAGACTCCCCCGCCAGAGATGGAAAAAGTAAAAAAGCAGCACTCTGGTAGCCTCTGGAATGCAACACACCTGGCGGTTGCCAAGAGCCAACAAGAACATGCACCCTGCTTGTCTTCTGAATGGGTGTTCTTAATAGTGTCTGTGGTGGACAAACTGCCATTTGAGCAAGTCTCTGCAGAGCGTGAAGTGGAGACTTGGGCAGCAGGGAGCTTCACAGAGAGCTTTGATGTGGGCAGCCTCCACCAGAGATGCCCAGTAGATGCTCCCACAGACTGTCAGCCGCTTGATCTGTGCGTAGAGCCCAGCCCAGCTCCTCACTCCACACAAACCCATCCCATCTCATCATCTTCACCTCTGCTGGCATCATGGCCCACAGAACTCTCTGGAAATGAGGCCAAAGAGTGATGAAAGACATTCATTTGGTTATTAAAACTCAACAGAAGGGTTTCCCTGTTAGCAAAGAACAATTTCAGACAAGAAATGAACGCATCCGAAGTCCGCTCTTAGGACTGGGCGTGTAGTTCAATAGTAGGGCTTGCCTTGGTGCCCAAGGCCCTGGTGTGAACCTAAACCAGAAAAAAAAATAGGTTCCATAAACTGCTTCTGAATGTACCCCACATTATGGTGCATCTTAGAGAAGACCCGGTTCTATCCGGAGTCAACTGGAAGCAAGAACATAATTGCTCTGCACTACAGAGGGACTCCAGGGGACAGGTTCCTTGGGTGTGATTTTCCCAGTCAACCCCAGTACTGGGGCTGAAAAGGCACAGCTCACTCCACCAAGCATCCCCTGGCCACACAGTGCTGCCTTCATTCCCCAGTCCCTTGCTCACTGTGGAGTATTTCCTGGAACGTCCTCACAGGTGTGTGTGGGAAAACAAACCTGCAGAGCATTCGGGAGCATCTGCGGTATCAGCCACCCACCAGGGTGCTCAGAACACGGCTTCTACAGGAACAAGTATCCCTACGTGCAAGTCTCACAGGTCAAAGCTGGGCCACTTAAGGATGACCCGGGCGTGAAGGGTAGAGGCCAGCCTCAGGACAGCTCTGGCGGGCATGAAGTTTACTGGAATATATCCTTACTCTCTTTATAGATAAACCTTTCCTGCACGCTTTAACCGAAACCACCATCCATGCACTTACAGAATGCTTTATTTACCATCATGGCATTCTACATAGCACTGCTCTTGACCAAGGGACCCACTTTTCAGCCAGAGAAATGGACAGTTGGTCCATGTTCATGGGATCTGCTAGCCTTAACCATGTTTCCCCACCACCCCAAAGCATCTAGCCTGATAGAATTCCCCTAATGGCTCACTAGGGGTGATAGCGAGTGGAACCATTCCCATTTCCACCTCCTGATTCCGGGATCTGTGAATCCCAGCTATGGGAGAATCCACACCATATATTTATTTTTCAAAGAACATTCCACCTTCTGGACCCTGAGTCAAAGCATACACCATCTTCTGGAGAAACCTGCCCCAGCCCTCCAGGCTGGTGCCTCTTAATTGGTACTGTAACTGTGTCTTCGACATGCCATGCCACCATTTTATCAATATTTTCATTTTTACTTATGTGTATGTGTGTTTGTCTCTGCGTATATGTTGTGTTTGGATGCGTGTGTGCTCATAAAGACCAGAAGAGGGAGTCAGATTTCCCGGGAACTGGAGTTGTAGGCAGTTGTGAACCATCCAGCGTTGGTACTGGGAACTAAACTAGGGCCCTTTGGAAGAATAGCAAGCGTTCTTAACTGCTAAGCCGTCTCCCCAGGCCCTGCCAGAACCTTTTGCATTAGACTTTCCTCATCACTAAGCAAAAATACTGTCTTAAAGAGGAGACCTCGTCTCAAGGTTTCAGAGCTTTCAACCCAGAATAAGAAGAGAGTGTGGTGGAGAAGAACAGCTCACGTACAAGCCTACACCAGGGCTCCCCCCCCCCCTTACTGTCATCCATGTCTCCAGCCTGTGGGAAGAAGCCACCCACACGCAGGGTGAGTCTCCCCTTCTGTGAAAACAGCACCTAAGACGCATCTCCTAAGCATGTCTCAATCCAATCAGAACTAAACACCACACCCTGCCACACAGTGTCTTAGGGTTTTTATTGTTGTAAAGAGACACCATGAACATGGCAACTCTTATGAAGGAAAACATTTCATTGGGGTGGCTTACAGTTCAGAGGTTCAGTCCATTATCATCATGGCATTCCTGCATGCAGACAGGCATGGTGCTGGAGACGGAGCGGAGGGTTCTTACATCTTGAGCCACAGGCAACAGGAAGTGGCATGAGACACTGAGTGTGGTTTGAGCATAAATGAGATTTCAAAGCCCACCTTCCCAGTGACAGGCTACCTCCAACAAGGCCACACGTACCCAGCAAAGTCACACCTCCTAATAGGGCCACCCCCTAGGAGCTTATGGGGGTCAGTTACATTCAAACCACCATATACACAGAAAATAAAAATAGGTAAAAACTGAAATTTTGACAGGCTAAAGAAGAAAGCATTTTCTTCACCCCAAGTAAATAGTTTTTGCGCTGTTGCAGTGGGTCAGGCCTAGGGCTGAGCACACACCTTGCCCCACTGCGCTGCGACCCAGAGACACAGCTAAATTTCACTGTGTTGCCTTATTCCAAGGTCTGCAAACCCCTGGCATTCCACGGAAGGGAGGCTTCTAGTTTGGGGTGGTGGTGTTGAGACAGTGGTGGGGAGACTAAGCACACCAAGTTAGCACCCACGCATGGTTATCAGCACTCCCAGTTGAAGGCCACCATTGTCATTGCCTCTGGTGGCAGAGCTATGGAGTCTGGGGGGAAGGGAAAACTTCAGGAGTATTCTCTTTGGAGGCTTGGGTCCATGTGATCCTTTCAGGAGGGTATTGTGGTCCAGTATGTACTTAGAATGCGTGGGGTCCTTTGTCATTTCAAAATGACAAAGAAAAACAAGAAATATGGACAAAGTCAAATATCTCAAATTTTATTAATATCTACTCATACATGAACTACAGTTCAAAGACCTTATTTATATCCTTGGGAGATAGCCTTAACATTTTGCTTTTATACTTAATAGGGCAGATGGATTAAAAGAATAGATTATGTCATTTTTATCAACTTTGGGATCAATGATGATACTTAAATCAAGGGAAAATATCCACATGGGTTAATATGTAGCATAAATATATGTGGAAAATGAAAAGATCGAACTATGAAGGAATGAAGGCATGCCTATAACACCTGGGTATAGTAACAGGTGTCTGTGGTCCCAGCTGCCCAGGAGGATGAGACAGGATTGCTTGTCAGGAGTGTGGGAGCATCTTGAGTAGCAGATCTCTGCACCTCAGAGCAGGCTTCTGGTGAGGCTGAAGTTCAGTAGCAGAACACGCGTGTCCTGCTCAGTGCATGCGGGGCCTTATGTACGATCACCAGCTCTGAAGAGAAGGCGACAAGCCAGACCTTTAGTGAGGACCTCTCGCCCTCCACAGGACACCTTCCCCTGAGGGTGGTCAGCCACTCCTCCCTCACCCCAGCACACACCTCTTAACTTCCTGTGCTGAGCTTTCCTAGCTGCGCTCCCCACTTTTCTCAGCTGTGAAGACACTGTGAACACGGTCCCCACAGCCTGATCCCTGTTTTCTGTGCTGAGTGCAGCCCTGCTCCAGATTGAGGGGACAAGTCACGTCATCCAAGAACTCCAGACTCTGCACAGCAGCTTTCTCTGAAGAGGCTCCTAGGACCCTTGGTCTCGCCTTCAAAGCCCACAGATTTCACTGTACATGCCTCTTTGCTGTATCTCCTGTGCACATGTGTATGGACACGTGTACACAGCTGCTTGGGACTGAGCTGGGGCTACATCCTCAGCATGTGCTCCACTGCTGAGCTCTGTTCTCACTTTTTCTAGTTCTTGTCTCCCAGGTGTTAGCTCTGATGGCGGGATGGTGTCTTGGTTACTGTGGGATGGGGCAGTGTCTTGGCTTCTGTAGCAGGTCGAGAACCCCACACTATGCCCGGAAGATGCTTCCTATTAACACAGGTCTACTGAAGGATCTGTGTCTGTCACCTGCACTGTAGGAAGTCACAAGAAAGGTTGACTGTTGTGGGAAGAACACAAAGAAGCAGAGGATGGACCATGGGGATAAGTGTCATCAAGAGGGCTTGCAGCAGTTTATAGAGAGGGGAATCTGTGCCTCACAGAGTGACTGGCAGGGACAGAAGAC